>NW_017731839.1:907279-960551 GCF_001890085.2 Hipposideros armiger | reverse complement strand
CTCTCTCTCTCTCTCTCTCTCTCTCTCTCTCTCTCTCTTTCTCTTTCATTTTTAGGTATTGCTCTCCCCTCAAATTCTAGTTCAAGTGTTACTTCCTTCCAAAACAATTTCCCTGTGAATCATGGACCAACATTTTTTAAACTACAGTCCTCAAACTGTCTGCCTAGGAACAAAATGCCAGTTTCTGAGCCCGCACCTCAGACTCAAAGAATACGAATTTTGAGTGGTGAAGCTGGGAACCTGAACTTTCACAAGGTCCTCAGGCGAGTCCAATGTTCACTAAAGTTTGAGGATGTTTTCCAGGGCCTCATGGCACACCCCTGCAACAGATACTGTCTACCAAATACCCTGACAGTATCACGCAGCAATGGGTCTCTCTCAGTGCTTCTCAAACTTTAGTGTGTGTCAGAATCTCATGGAAAATTAATAAAAAATACAGAGGACCAACCTTTGTATTTTTATCAACTTCTGGGTGATTCTGATTCACATTAAAACTGAAGCATCGCTACCTTCTATTATTGTTATTTTCTGAACTACAGCCTGAGTCCTCATTTGAATTACAAGTACTTCCAGGACAAAGACACAGCTTGTACCCTCCCAGATGACCAGTGCACAATGCCCTTGACATTCTTGGAAGACAGCAAACAGAATGGCTTTGATAATAATGTGACTGGTGATGATGGAGATAGCCGTTTGATACTATTTGGTTCACTTTATGTCCTTAAGTTTCTCGGCTTTTCATTGTCTTTTGTGCCCTACACTATATCCAATACCAAGTCTTCTACAGGGCACACTTCATGGGCAAGCACCCTGGGCAGCTGCACAGGGGCCCCTGCTAAGGAGAGTCCTGCACCTGGTTTAATGCTCTCCTGTCCCGTAATTGAAATTATTAGTAATTTTTGAACAGTAGACTCACATTTTCATTTTGCACTGTGCCTGGAAAATTAGGTAGCCAGTCCTGGTCTTACAGATTCATTCATTTCAGATGTTTTCTTTTCTCTATATTCTTCCTGTATCCACTCCGGCCCCACTTGTTATATCAGACCCCGGAGACCGCATCATTCTTTGCCTTTTCTCTAATGCTCCTCTCTGCAGCATGCTCGGCATCCCAAATAGTTGCCCTGAAACAAATGATCAACTTTCATGGGGTATGAAAAGTAATGGGACATGGGTAGTGGGACAAAAATCAAGACAGCCTCTGCCTCTATGCATACAACTGGTAAGTTGTATAAAAATTTTAAATTCACATGCTGTCATGGGCTAAATGTTTGCATGCCCCCAAATTCATATGTTGAAATCCTCCTCCCCAGTGTGATGATGTTAGGAGATGTAGCCCTTGGGACATCATTAGGATTAGATAAGATCATGGGAGTATAGCACTCATGAATGGGATTAGTGCCCTTCTAAGAGTCACAGGAAAGCCAGCCCCCTGTCTCTGCTCTCCCCCATGTGCGGATACAAGAGGTCATCAGACTACACCCCCGAAAAGGGTCCTCACAAGAAACAGACTGTGCTGGCACCCTGATCCCAGACTCTCAGCCTCCAGAACCATAAGAAATAAGTTTCTGGTATTTATAAGCCACAGAGCCCAAACAGACTAAGACACATACTCTATGAGCCAGCAATTCCATCTCTAGGGATTCATCCTATAGAAGCAAATTGCTTTAGGCTATACATACAAAGACATTACTTGCATTGTCTATAATAGCAAAAGACTACAAGCGAATTAAATGTTCATAAATTGAAAGCTAGTTAAATTCATACATACATGTATATATGCTTGATATGCATAGAACACTTCTTGAAGTATATGCAGAAAACTAGGAATAGCTGTGATGTCTGAGGAAAGGGACTAGAATGAGGACTAGGGTTGCATGAAGAATCACTTTTTCCTTTATATTCTTTGGCATTGTTTGAATTTTTTTCCCACATGTATTACATTTTAATAGCAAAATTAAAGTTTTAAAACATATTAGGGCTTAACTACAGCCTCTTTGTGTAGACTAAAAAATAGCCCACCCCCCAAAAAAATATATCAGGTTTTAATCCCCAGAACCTGTGAATGTTACCTTTTGTGAAAACAGGATCTTTGCAGGTGTAATTAAGATAAGAACCTTGAGGTGGGAAAATTATCCTGGATTATTTAGGGGCAGGAGGTTGCTGAATGCAATCTCGTGTATTCCGTAAGTGAGAAGCAGAGGGAGATTTGAACACACACACAAAGGAGGTCATGTGAAGATGAAGCAAAGAGAGATTTGAAGGTTCTGGACTCGAAAATCACAGTGATGCAGCCACAAGCCAAGAAATGTAGGCAGCCACCAGAAGCTGGAAGAGACAAGGAAATGATTCTCCCCTAGAGCCTCCAGAGGGAGTATGGCTCTAGTGACACATTGATTTTGCCCATTGATACTCACTTCAGACTTCTGGCCTCCAAAACTGTGAGAGAATAAATTTCTGTTGTTTTTCAGCCACTAAGTTTGTGGCAATTTGTTATAGCAACCTCTTAATTAGTTGAATGAGATACAAATGTTTAGGATAATTAAGCTAGAAATTGAGAGGAGAATGACCACTAGAGTAGCCAGGTCATAGAAACAGAGACGCCGATTAGGATATCTATGGTAAAGGGGCCATAAGAAAGAATTGTGTTTATGAAAATAATGAAGAAAAAACTAGTCCAAGAGCCACCTTGGATAAAAAATTGAAAGAATATTCAACAGAAGACATTCAAGTCTATAAAAGACAACAATTAGGAGAGATAATATATTAATATATGGTGCTGTGTATCCATTCAGAAAAATATGAACTTTAACCCCTACTTCATACTGTAGACAAAATATCAATTCCAGATAGATTGCAGATTTTAATATGAAAGGTAAAACAACAAAACTTTCAAAGGAAAATAGAGAAGAACGTGTTTGTGACTTTGCAGTAGGCAAAGGTTTCTAAAACAGGCCACAAAAAGTGATAATCATAAAAGAAAAGTGATAATCAAAAGACACCAAAAAGGGAGCAGAAAAGAAATTCACATAGTAGAAGATATTCATAATACATATATCTGACAAAGGACTCATACTCTGAATATATAAAGAACTCATGTTAATAAATAAGAAATGGGCAAAAAGATTTAGACACCCCACAAAAGAAGATATCTAAGAGGCAAAAAAGGGCCAGCCGAGTGGTACATTGGTTAGAAATTGGCTTGAGACGCCAGCCCTGAGCAGCAGGGCTGGGGTTCAGATCCCACATTAGGGCCAGTGACACTGCCCTCTACAGCTAAGATGGTGAACAACAGTGTGACCTGGAGCTGGGCTGCCTGCCGTGAGTCGCTGGCGATGGCATAGGCTGCAGTGGGCTGCCGTAAGCTACCGTGAGTGGCCAGCAACCAGCGTGAGCAGCCAGCAGCTGGCGAGAGCTGCCATGAGCTGCCATGAGCCTCCGTGAGCAGCCATCCAATGGCCGACAAGCGACTGCCTCACCCAGGAAGAGCGCAATGATAACCAACATGGGCCAGTGAAGCAACATCCCCCACAACTAGACTGAAGAACAAAAGAACAGCAACTTGTCTGTTCCCCTTCCCCAATTCCCCAACCCTGTTCCCCTTCCCTAATTCCCAATAAAATCTTTAAAAAAAAAAGGGGGGGGGGAGAAAAAAACCAAATCTTCATTTGTCCATCCTGAATTATAGATTTAAACTATAATGAGTTATTATACAATGACAGAATGGCTAAAGAATAAATAAGATGAGAATTTTTCAAGTATTTCTGAGGATGTGGAGAAACTGGAACTTTTATACATTCCTGGTTAAAATATAAACGGGAGAAACACTTTATAAATATTAGGCTTTGTCAGTATCTTCTAAAACTGAATATATGCATAATCTATGACCTAGCATTCCACTCTCAAAATAGAACAAAAGTACATACATGAGTTCATCAGGAGAGATCTACTAGAATGTCCATAGTTCTATTCATAATAGTCCCAAACTGGAACTTACCCAAATGCCCAGCAATAATAGAATGGATAAATATATTGTGGTATATCTACACAATAGAATACTGAACATTAATGACAATGAATGATATACCACGAAACTGCTGAAATATCTATTTTTTAGTTTATATCCTTTGGCATTGTTTGATTTTTTTTTTTACCACATGCATTACTTTTTCAATCACAAAATTAAATAAAATTCTAAAAAATGTGTTAGGGCTTGACTGTTCTCAGAAACATGAAAAAAGCCCAACATAAAAGAATATAGAGTGTGTGATTCCATTTATATAAAATGGAAAATAGGAGCCTAATCTATATGACTAGAAGACTACAGAGTGGTTACCCTAGAAGGGAGAGGGTAGCTTGAGGGAACATGAGGAGGATTCTGGGGGAGATGGAAATGACTTGTTCCTTCATCTGGATACTGATTACAGAGGTGTGTTCAGGATGTGAAAATTCAAGCTGTACTCTCATATGTGTAATTCTCTGTACATGTTATATTAGAAATTTTTGAAAAACCCACAGATCATATGAAAGACATAGATCCATGCATGCGAGGATGTGTGTATGTGTTCCTACATGCCACAAATGCACAGAACACTGCTCTTATAGAGGGCTTAGTAAGCTTAGCAAAAAAACATTTTAAAGCTGAGCACTGAAATTCCTGTGTCCCTTGTGCTGACTTGCCCTTTCTCGTAATTTTATTTGAAGTCACACAAAGTTTGGTATTTAGGCATTTCAGCACATTTCTTTTCTCCCAGTGGAGGAAAAAAAGGAAATGTCACATGAAGACTTATGTACCTCAGATGCAATTCTGCAAAAGGTCCTTAATCATTCTGTTTTTATCTCTAAGCCAGTCTCCTGGACTTAGAGGACTTATTTTTAGATAGCTGTGCAGTTGATAGTTTAAAATCCAGCCATTCCACCCACCTCCTCCCTTTCTTTGCCAGAACCTGTTCAGTAGGAAATTTACATTTCCAGCAATCCCAGAAGGATTATAATGATGCTGGGAATGAGCCTATGTGGAAAGCACAACCATAGAATTGGACAAAAACTGATGTTTGCAATGGGACATTTAAAAATTAAAGTAATGACCAATAATTTAAAATGGAGGCTTCAAGAATTAGAAATAAGCTACAAAAATTTCATGTCCAGGTTACTGGGTCAAATTATAATTCTAACTCGTAAGACATAATAGCCCCAAAATTAAAGAAATGAAGCAAGGTTGGAACATGCAGAACAAAAGTCTAGAGCAAGTGATTCAAACACCATCTGGATACTCTGTGTTCATCTCTTGTCTCTGCTTCTGTTTTTATTAGTTTCTCTCTCTCTCTCTCTCTCTCTCTCTCTCTCTCTCTCTCTCTCCCTCCCTCCCTCCCTCTCTCTCTCCTGCTTTATTGAGTATCATTCACATATCATATAAGTGACCCATGTAAAGTGTACAATTCAATGGCTTATAGTATGTTCACAGAATTGTGCATCCGTGCCATAATCAATTTTAGGATATTTTCATTATCCCAAAAAGAAAATGTGTACCCCTTAGCCATCACCCTCCTCAAAGACTCGCTGTCACCTCTACCACTGAACAATCACTAATCTACTTTTAGTTTCAATAAACTTTTACCTTTTCTGGACATTTCATATAAATAGAATCACATGGTATGTGGTCCTTTGTGACTGGTTTCTTTCATGTAGTGTAATGTTGTCAAAGTTTATCCATGTTGTAGCAATTATTGGTACTTCATTCCTTTTTTTGGCTGATTAATATCCCATTTTATGGAAATACCAAATTTTATTTATCCATTCATTAATTGACAGACATTTGCAGAGTTGTTTGCACTTTTGGTTATTATGAATAATGCTAGCAGTGCTGTTAAAGCAGTTTCTCCAGCTGTCAGAGACCTAGCCATCACCAGCTCTGCCTTCACTCCTAGTCCCTACTAACTTCACAACCACAGAGGAATAGAATCTTCCCTACAGATTACATATTAAAAAAGAAGAAGAAAAGAAGTATGATTGTCCTGACTCAGTGTAACACTCAACCAATCTATAGGGCCAAGGAGATGGAATCATCTAACAAAGGCGGCCACTCCTACTCAGATCACTTTTCTAGATCAAGTAAATGAAATGTTTCCTAAAAGAAGTAGTGTAGCATAGACATGCATATTAGCAGTCAACCTCTCTTATTTTAGTCTACTTTAGCTCTTTTCTACAACTTCATTGAACCTTAAAGCATATGCAGATAGGAGACTTGATGTTTTGGATGTGAAGCCATAAAGCTACCAGCTCTGCAGTTTTTCAGAAGGTCCTGGAGATACTCAAGAACAAACTAACATGGTGTGAGTCCAGATTCAAAAGGCAAGTAAGCTAACCAATATGAGGAAAATTCATCCAGTTAGTTAAGTGTCAGAGATTGATGTGCCTATTATGAGTCAGACGCTGTGCTAGGTAGCAAAGCTAAAATGACATGCAAAATGATTTGGGAACTGCAGTGATCTTTCTCTAAGCCTTTCTTTCCTTTTTCACTCTTTATTCTGCTCCTGTTTTTTAACTCATGGTGGCCTGTAAGAATACAGGCTCATTACAGCGTACCTTAGGATTTTAAATCTGTAGATCTGTTCCATTGTCAATCACCCAAGCTTGCTCTGTTCTGTGACACCAAAATGTAACAAGCTTTTTAAGACTAAGCTTTGGACCAAGGAGAGAGTACAAAGAACTCAGAAATTTGAAACAAATCCATGCTGAGAAAACATATAAGTTTACTAGCACCAGGAATGTTTTGTTTTGCTTTGCTTTGTTTTTAGCAATGGTGAGGATTGAACCTAGTAAGGAGAACTTGCAAAAAGGATGAGACCCATGAATTACATGGTCCTATCTCCATTCTGTTGCATTTCACTATTTCCTCGTGGCTCTATTATCACCACTATCATTGTCCTGAGAAGTTCATAGAATGTTTCAAAAGCTTGATTAAGCGCAAACAAAACCATTAACAAACCTGAGACAGGCTAGAGTTGCCACACGCTATTAGGGAACAACATAAAAATAAGTAAAATTAGCAGAAATAATATTGGATCTGAAGCTCACCAAAAGTGTTCCCTCACTTCCTATCTGTGGGACACTGGAAACGCCACTTATGCTCTTATAGCTTCTTTCTACTCTTCTAGAAAATTAAATTAATAGTATCTGTATCATAGGCTTATACTGAAGGTTAAAGAAGATTTATTCCCTCAACAAATATATACTGAGTGCTTATTTGGTGTCAGATGCTGTTTCAGATAAAACACTCACACACACGTACACACAATTATACCCTTGTGGAACTTACATTCTAGTAGGGGAAGACAAACAACAAGCAAATCAATAAGTAGAAGATATGGGCTATATACATTTTACATAATGAGGTAATATACGCATAGCCATGCCTAAAAAGAAAAAATATATATAAAATTACCACCTGAAAGCCACCTACAGCTCATACCAGTTACTTAAGAATGTACTTTTAGAGCAAGTTGACTCTTTTGTCTGAGACAGCATTTCAAGGGGGTCCCTTTGGACGGCTAAATTCCAATTTACCATCAATTCTGGAGACAAAACTATTCTGGAGAATAAGGAGCTAGACTTCTATGCATAATAATGCAACAGACTGGTCTGGGATACTAAGAGAGGTTGAGAAAAAATTGGCTTAAGAGTGAGTGAATACAGAGCCAGAGGTGAGGAAGTAGGCTGGCCTTGACTAGGGCTATAGCCTAGGGCCTCAGAAGGAAACAACCAAATAGCTGGTTTCTGCAAAGAAGCTTAGTTGATAGTTTCCAGGATTAGGAATATCTGGTATGTGGTCTGAATTTTCCATCTTGGAGTTGTAATTGCCTTATATTATTCTCAAGCCATTTGTAAAGTTTTGTCCTATGCTAAAACTAGGTGGTAGTTGTGCTTTCTGGGGAAAAGAGAGGGGAACTTGTGTCCACTTGGGGTGCCTCAGGGTGGAAAGAAGACAGCAGGGGTTGACAGAAGGAAAGAAATACGTAGAGAAATGCCTGGAGGAAAAGTCCAGGATGAGAGGTGATGAAGGTCAGCTTAGACGACTGAAGGTGCATTTTCTGGCATGTCTCAGAATTATTAAGAAAGGAGAAACTCATGAAGATAAGATCATTGGGGATGGAGCCTCAGGTTACGTTCATGGAGGATTCAAGGGAAGCCCCAAAGGCAGGAGAATTGCGGAGCTTTTGAGGGAGCACGTATATAACATTCTGAACACATAGCAGACTCTCCAAATGTACATTTCCTTCCCTTTATTTCCATAATAAAATAAGAAAAAAATCAAAGATGTGAGACACTGCTCAGCCAACAAGGAATATTTTGTGGAGCTGCCAGAGTTAATTTGCCTACAAGGCAATATTGATCCAAAATGCTTATACAACTTTTCAAAGCTCCGTGCTTCCCAGTTTCTGGCCTGTTACCACATGACAGGTCCCATATTTCCTTTCGTTACATAAGAGTTGGTGCCCAAATGGTCTCGTCTTCATTCCTATTGAGGCTTAAGAGAATTGTCACTGGACAACAACTTCAAGACAAGCTCAGTCCTGGTTCCTAGTTGTAAATGTCTTCCCCTTACATAACTGAGAGAAGTGTTTATTTGATGATATGCATGGTCTCATCTCTAAGAATAGTCTTGTTCCCTCAATACAAGGTGGCCTGACCATATGGCCACCATTCAAAGAATACTTCAGTAGACCCAACCATATAGCTAAGATGCCAAAACCACTACTTTCAGGATGCTTGTTCTGATTCGGTGTAGTAACAATTATATTTTCTTTCCTGGTGCCTCTCTTTGCTCTTCATTCTCCACTTAAATGTTTCTCATGAAAGCTGCATGTAGTTTGTTTTTCTCTCTCCTCTCCAGTATTTCTTCTTCTGACCCTTTTACTTGAGAGTTGCTATGTACAGGTGATCTTGGAGATAGTTTGGTTGTAGCTACACAATTTCATCTGCTTAACCTCATCATGAGTCATGCTGGAAAGATCTCGAAGCTGGTGAACCTTTTGTAGGCTAGTAAATATCTTGTGGTTACTTTAATTTACTTTATAGCTTTTTTCCATGGCTGGTCTGCAATGGAAGAATCAGCTCTTCCTTTAAGTGACAGAAGCAAGTCATTCTCAAGGAGAAGGAACACATATTTAAATTTATGATAGCTGAGCTTGGCTGACAACAGCCACATTCTTGTCCTGCTTCGAGCTTGGCAGGCCCCTCTAATATTTCTGCTTGGTTTGTAGATGAGAGATTTCTTGTATTTTCCTTTGTTGGGATCTTTAAAGCTCAGGAATATATGTTTCATTTGAGACTTTTATAAAATAACATACAACAATATGTGAACAGTCAAGCTTTGCCCAGACTAACAAACCAGTAAAGACAGTGTCTTCACAGCATGTTTATGTTTCACTGACATGATACTGTGATGTGTGGCCATCCACTTTATACAGGGGTGGATTTACCATCAGATCCCGATAGCACATTATTCTATTCTAAACTACTTGTTCAATTCAGCAACATTTCTAGGTCTCAGTTTTCATATCTGTAAAATGGGAAAACAATAAGACCTAGCCCATAGGGTTATTCTCACAACGAATGGATCAAAAGTAAAGTGACTATAGTGCAAATCCTGGTACACATAGTAGCACAATGATAAATGTTAGTTCATGGTTTTGTGTTAATAAATAATGAATAGATCCCAGGTTGTTAAATATTTTTAGGAAATGGATTCCTTTGAATATCTGATTTCAAAACTTTGATATTCTCCCCTGAAAAAAATACACATACACAAAATTTCTGCATGTAATTGCAGAGGAACATTGGAAGCCCTGATGTCATTCATTCATCTTACTTTAGGATGCCCCAATATAGAATATATCTCAGCCTCCAAAAAAGAGTATCACTTTTGAGGGCTGCAATCATGTCTTCTAATTTTTCTACTCCCCGTAGCACCTATAATGATTCTTATTACTTGGAAAAATGTCAGAAATATTTGAAGATTTGTTGATGCCAAATTTTAGTTCTCCATTGGATGTTGGAATTAAACGCTAAAAATTTGGACTTAATTCTCATTATTAATGGAGGAAAAAATGAATTTTGCTTTCATGTTCTTCAGAGGACTTGCTATTAGTACTACTTTTGCCCAGAACATGAGTTATCAATTCCAAATGAGACTTTCAGTTTCCAAAGTTCTGTGACCAATTCCAAGAAAGAACATTCAGGCCCCTAAGCCAAGTCACACTGGCTGGGAAGAGAACGTGTTCTTAGCCAGCACTTCACGTCTATGCTGATGACTAGATGTCATGGAGCCTTATTGCAATGGCTCAGTTTAGGTCAAGTTTGCAGCATGTCAGTTTAGAGCAAGCCTAACTTTTGTTAAATGGGCTAGACATTGAGCCAAAATTTAATAAGAACTCTGACAATAATTAACTCATATTACTGAACACCTTTGTTAACGCCGACACACTATAAACACATGTTCCTTTATCCAGAAGAATTGATGAAAGGGATGTTTGTCAAGGTGCAAATGTAGTCACATGACATGAACTATACTTTATGTTCCTCCCTCCCTCTTGGCCATCTTCCCAGGATTTAGTTATTTCGCTTCCTCTCTGTTCACCTTTTTTTACTAGTTGTAGCACATTTAAGGGGAAGCGGATATCGACTACAAATAGCATATCATTCTTAGTTATGTTATGGAAATTGGTTTCTGTCTATCTTGAAGTCATCGATTAATTGTGCACTTAATAATGCAAATTGAAAATGCAGCAATAATAGTTAAAGAAAATAAAAGAAAAAGTAAAGTCTGTTTTTATAGACCTTATCAGAATGAAAGCTCAGACTTCAATATTCTTGTTCCCCTTTTCCCAACACATGCGTAACAGATTCCAAACAGGTTCTTTTTTCTGAGCCTCTATGTTCTTCAAACTAAATGACTGGCACCCTGCGCAAAGCAATGCAAGATGGGCTGGTGAGCAAGTGTTGATTTGTTGAAAACGCTGCTGAGAGCATTAGGATGGGAGGTGCGAGGAGTGATGAGCAGATTTTGCTAATTTTGACATTCTGTTCTGCATGATCTTCTAGCTTATGGGGAAAGAAGTACAAAGTCATGTTTTATGGGCTTGCATGGCAAGGGGAAAATAACTAGCAAGCCGATTTTCAGCAGACTCCTCTAACGACTTTAAAACACAGAAGTTAATACAAGGCAAACCTCTAGTCCTCTCCAAGATGTCATGTACTCGTGCTGTCACACACATACAGACTTCACTACATGAAATAAAGCTTCTACATGTACAGTGTATATGAAAACATACCTCAATAAAAATAAAAAAAATTCTTGAGCCCCCACCCACATCCCCGCCCCCCCACCCAGCTTGGTCTCTGCACTTCCACCAATAAGTTAATTCCCTCTATCCTAGTTCTTTTGTGCTCTTATCTGTGAGCAGGCATCAAGAAGCCCCTCAGGGGTGGCCGGGTGGCTCAGTTGGTTAGAGCGCATGCTCTGAACACAACAAGGTTGCCTGTTCGATCTCCACATGGGCTACTTTGAGCTTGTGCCATCTTTAAAAACAGCTCCCTCTGTGAACAATAGGAGTGTTCAGGCACCATCCACTTGCCCTGACTCTCTCCCTGTGCCCCTTGGGCATGCCCTTCCTACTCCAATACCAGCAAGAACACCAGTGCTTCCTCCAGTTTGTTCTCTTCCTCTGACTTGTAGTAAACCCTGAGGCCTGCTCTAATCACCAGTGAGTTCGACTTTCTGCCTTCTTACCCAGCCCCACCCCTTAATAATCTTGCTAATATATAACTTACCTTTAAAGAGAGAGATAAGAAGACCCAATCAGTAAAAGCTTGTGCTTAGATCAAAGCTTTGACTTAATAACTAGAACCAGGAGCAAGTTAGATGAAATTGAATTTGGCTTGGGCCAAAGTCTGGAGCCTGTTGGGGCAAAGTGGGTGGGTTTATGTGGTGGATTCAGAGTATGTGAGTGAGGAAATCAACCCTGTGCTGACTCCCATTAGGAGAGTTGGACTCTCCACTTTGCATTCCTTGAATAGTTCTAACAAGCAATCTAAAGGTTGGCCAGATGCCAGCAAGACCTGGAGCACCCACCAAATCAAGATACCAATTTTTCCTGGTTCACAGTATCTCCAAGTTTCTGAATATAAGCTCCCCTTCTTCAAAACCATGGGAATTGAATTATCTAATTTGACTGGTCAGACATTTATACTTTAGGAGGCCATGACAGTTTTGTTTTTTTAAAATCCTCAATGGTGGTACACTTTTGCCCATTGAGGATGGTTTTGGAGGCAACCAAAAGTGACTTGGTCTTAAATCTGAAGACTACAATTGGTAATCAAGTTGGTTATCTGTAGGCAGCTAAAATGGCTGCCGGTAATCCCTGCCTCCTGGTAGTCACGCCCTGATGTAACCCCTACCCCTTGCCTTGGGTGGACTCACATCTAAGGAATAGAATACAGCTCACTCCCAAGATTAGGTTCCAAAATGTCTTTGACTTCCATCTTGTTCACACTACCTTTCTACCTATTACTCACCCCCTTGTTTGCTCCCTGAGGGAAGCCCCCTCCATCCTGAGAGGCACCCTATGAGAGGCAAGAAACTGATATCTTCAGCCAGCAGTCAGAAAGGACCAGAGAGGTCTGCTAACAGCCACTGAGTGAGCTTGGAGCAGATCTTCCCCCATTCGAGCCTTGAGACATCTGTAGCCCCAGCCAGCACCATGATTACAGTTTTGTGAGAGACCCTGGGCCAGAGGACCCACATAAACAGCACACAGATCCCTGCACACAAACAGCACACAAAAATGGGGTGTTTGTTGGTTTTAAGCTGCTGTGTGTGGAGGGGCAATCTGTTACACAACAGATAACTAATACAGATTTGTTAGGACTAAATTTGTGTCTGTTGAGCAAGGAGAACAATTTTCTTTTGTAGTTCAGGCCTGACCACTTCAAATGAACTCTCATCATGTCTTAACAAGCATATTATCTCTGGGAGCACTTTTTCTCAGGGGTGCAGATCTGGCATCTCCCTTCCCCTGCCTGTCTCAAGCCTCCCAGATGGATTTGTGGCCTTTTCGCTGCTTGTGTCTTTATTTGACCTTGTGTTTAGGGTGTGGACCAATGTTGCATAGCTATCTTCAGGGCAGATATGAGTGCAAGGCTACTTAGTAGGGTACTTACCAGATGCCTCTTAGATCCTTCTATTCTTCTTCCTCCTATCCTCCTCAAATTACCACCCTGTCCTCCTGCCCTGGTGAGGATGGGGAAACAACTCAGGTACCAAAATGTAGTTCTGTCATAATGATCAGCACATCAGTTCTGGATGAGCAACGAAGAACTGAGTTCTGGTGATGGTGAGTCTGCAAGGCAGCAGCTGCTCCCCTCCCCCAATATTTAAATGAACACCACTGCCTCACCCCACATATATTATCTCCACTCCTTACAGCCAAACTGCCCTGTAGTCAGCCTTCACTGGAACTAACTTAGAGGAAACAGGTCATCCTAACTGCTCAGTAGGAATATCTATCTTCGCACATTTAGCCTTCTTTCCCCTGCCTCTTGGGAAGATGCTATGAAGTATGTGACACTCTCTGGTGTCTAGAGGCAGAGGGAAAATGAAAAGCAAGATAGGAGAGAAAATGGAAAGCGATGGAGAGAAAGAGATGAATGAGTAGGGAATAGCCACTCACCTGCCTGCCCCTGGGGTACCCCGGTTTCTCACGAGTCCTGCTAATGGACTGGCAGACACATGCCTGATTTGCCTGTCCCTCCATTTGATATTACACATTGCATCATTTAGAGACTTAAAACTGCTGAGAAATGTGGTCACAATGTAGCTCCATTTCTAGTTTTATTGTCTAGCTCCTCTACAGAATTCTGAGTGGCCTGCTTTTAAGTGTCTCTGCTTTACTTTGAGTGAAGAAAATAAAGACTTCTTTAAAATCTGTCCCATCAGCTCAACAAAACACTGTTTAAAAAAACAGACTGTAATTTCCATGGTAATCCCCCAAGTCAGGGGCCAGTTCTCACTTTCTATCTTAGACTTCAGATGATATTGCTGATTTTCTAATCGTATATATTGGCTTCTGGGTTTAAGATTTTATGGGAATAAATTGGGGGTTTTGTCTTATAATTGTTGAATAACTATAGAAAAAAAGTGCATAAAAATATTTCAATGTGTTTTTTTGTTGATGGGGTGTTTTTGCCTAATTTTAAGACTACTACGCCAACTTTCTCTTCCTTTTGATACCACCAGCATGTCTCTCATCCAGAACCTTCTTTTTGCCTACTGGCATCAGGGGCTTGAAAAGCGTTTGCTAAGCTGTCACGCAGCTTAAAAGACACCTGGGAAAACCAACAAGCTGTTCTCCCTGGGCTGAGAGAGGCAGTTCTCCAAGAAGTCAAAAAATCTGAAGGTACCCCTAACGCAGAGGGTTTTCCTTCTTCCTGGTTCCAGGGAATGCATGGTTCTTTCCAGTGGGAATTAGGAAAGTGATGCCTGCCTGTTTCTCTCCCTATAGTGATGACTAAATTCTAAATGAAGAACAAGTTCCTCTGATATTTCAACCTTCTCTTTCTTCATCATTCTTCTGAATTGGCAATTCCATGTCTATAACAGGAAATCGTGTATTTAAGATTTGTTTTAAACATGTGAATTTGTGAAGAGGAGGTAGAGTTTGAGAACTTGATATATGAATTAGAGGGTTGCTCAGGTGTCCGTCTGTGGGATACCTAGCAGCCTACTAGAAAAGGATAGTGGTAGCATCATGGGCACCAGCACCAGGCCCAGAAAGAGATTTATTGGCAAAAACCCTGCAAAACCCATCACCTTCCTGCTCCTAACACCTTTGGCAGTGCTTCCCATCTGGTTTTCTGCTGGCAGCACAGGCTGGATGACACTTGCATAACGCCCCTACCATGGATATTCAGAGGGAACACACAAGTGAGGGTTCTAAGCTACAATTCCCTCACCAAGAAGGCATAATGTTACTGAGTTAGGATGATGTTATTAGAAGACTAACATTGAATCTGCTATCACTTATATTTTTAAAAAATATTTAAATATTTTATTTACTTCAAAGGTAAAATAAACCATTTATACATGTGTTTCCAAATGCTAGTAGCCAATTGCCTGCCACACATCCCATCAGAAGATATTGGGTTGTCGGAAAAGTCATGATGCATTTTTGCAATGAAAACCAGAAAAATACATCATGACGTTTCCGACAACCCTATAGAATATGGTATCATAGTGAGCATGTGGGCTCTGGGTCTCAATCCTTTACTGAGTAACTTGGTCAAGTTGTTTATCTTCTAAACCTTGGCATCTTTTGCAAAATAAGGATGATAATAATTCATAGTTCATGAGGCTGTCGGGGCTGTAAAATGCTCTAATACTTGAAAAGCTTTTGGCATAATAATAACTATTAGGAAAGCAATAGCATGAACAGTTCAATTGTGGCAAAAATTGTGAAAGTGTTCCATGCATGACTAAGGACTGTAGAATATTTCCCACCCGGCCTATATCTCTTTGACAATCTCCGGGTAAGATCAAGCACATGTGTCTAGCCCAGGGGTTGACAAACCACAGCCCACAGGCCAAATTCAGCCCACCTGTTTTTGCAAATAGAATTTATAAAACTCACTAGCTTACCTATTGTCTACAGCAGCTTTCAAGCTACAACAGCAGAGTTGAGTACTCGTGGCAACAGACTGTATGACCTGCAAAACCTAAAACACTTACTCTCTGATCCTTTACAGAAGTTTGCCAGCCATTGTTCTAGCCTGCTGTGAGACACTAATGATATCCCAGCAGAGCCTGTGTGAATATGGTTTTTATGCAGGACCAACTACATAATTTGTGGGGCCCATTGCAAAATGAAAATGTAGGCTGCCTTGTTCCAACATTATTGAGAATTTCAAGACAGCGACAACCATCATCAAATCAAGCACAGAGACTTCCTGAATGTGGAGCCCTGTGCTACCGCAGAGGTGACACACCATGAAGCCAGCCCTGCCTTTATGTTCTTTAGACTTCTCTTCCCAGTATAAGCTTCATTTTCATTTTCATCCCCAAAGGACCTTGGAAGAAAATCCTAGAACAAAAAGGGGAAGCATTACCAAAGTTATGCTATAAAATAATTACAGAGAAATGGGGTTTGGAGTTATCTATTAAAATAATAACTGTTCATTTGAAACACTTTCTTCACATGGCACAATGTTTTCCCTCTCTGGTTTTTGTATTTAATCATTGTCCTGGATTTGTTCTAGTTTTTTTTTTTTTTTTTTAGTGTTATTTGACTAACCATAATATTTACTCTATCAATCTTGGTTAGCTGACCCAAGGAGAGTTGTCATGTTTGGTGTTTGGAGTCTGACAACTATTAATGCATTGTTCCTTGAACAAAAAAAAAAAGAAAGTGTTTGATATTTTTAACCTTATGGAAACTAGAAAATGTGTCCTAATGGCCAGAATAGCAATGCTGAGCATGTTAGATGTAAACATTCAAGTTGTATTTTTCTCATCTTTTCTATAAAATATCACCTCCCATCCAGATTCCTAATTTACAGCCTTTTTAAAATAAAAATAATAGAAATCACATAGGTATGTTTAAAAGATTTGTACTTTTAAGCATTTAAATATTTCTGTCCCATCAAAGTCAAAATTTAAGAAGGCTTGGTGATTTGATATCAACTAGGGAATAATTTTGCTTCCTTTTTTGGCTGGTTATACTGATAAATGAGAGGCAAGTCAGAAAATCTCCCTCCTCTCTGTGTCATTTATGCTACAATAATATGTGGGATAAGACACAAGGGAATTAAAAAGAAAATAAGGCTAAGCAGACCCTCATTAGATCAGCATCCTTTGCAAACTTATGTTTTGTCTCTGGAATAAGCAGGGATGACAAAGCCAACAGTGGAGCAGAGTGATGGCTTTTGGGGCAACTGTTCCTAATCCCCTGTCCCCCACAAGCTTTCCAAGGCCAAGAACAGAAATAGGGTTATCTGTATATTAACTGAATGTTGAGACCTATCCTCTCAGCCCCTCCTCTATGTTGTACCCCTCTAGGCCCCCACTCTCAAAATTTAAGTTATTTGTTTTCAGTCCCTTGAAGTCAGGGAATTTTATGTGACTTTGTCAAAAGCCAGTCAAGGTTTCTTGTCTTCACACTCATCCTGACCCTCCAGCTTCCACAGACAAATGGCCTACTCTCAGCCAATCAGACCCTCACATTTTGTAAGACAGTGACCTTAAGATGTAGCAAGAGCTAGAGATTATGCATGAGAGTGATGCACTTCAGAGCAGCACTGTCCTGGCCATGCCTGGGCAGGGTGTCATCATTGCAACGTTCTCCCTACAACATGGTCTTGAGTGCATCTTTGTTTCTGGCCTTCTGGAGTCCAGTTCATTCCTCCTCTTTTTTTCTCTAGCCTTCCCATTCATTTTGAGAGAGTCTTGGTATCCTTCTAGTTAATAACTGTAAGGCTTTATTTCGTCAGAATTAGCTTCTGTGTTTTGTAACCAGGGACCTGACTGATACAGAGGCTCTTTAAGAAGCTGGGCAGTAGAGAAAAGGAAAGTAATAGCCCAGGAGTTTAAAATGGGGCCACACCCCCTAATGGAGTTGAGGGCACCTGTGCTGGCTTAGCATCCCATCAAAGTTACCTGCTTCTCTGGTCAGTAGAGAGTCCTGGGCTCAGCGCTGTGTAGCAAATAGGCCTGGCCCATTCCTCTGCCAGGCTCTCAGACCAAACAGTCAGGACACAGCTGTCTTAAACTAGAGATTAGAGAGCGGGAGGGTTTAAGATGGAAGAGAATGTCTGATCACACACTACTGAGACTCCACACAGCTTCTTCCTCTCCTTCCCATAAGAGCCACTACCACACAAAAAATGAATGCAGAATCAGAACAAAAATGTTACCAGGGGTAAAAGCAGTCATTCATTTTCGTCTTTCCTTCTTCAGGGTAGGAATATGTAGTAGTTACTAGCAAGGATTTTTAAAGATAGATGCCCTGGGTTCGAATTCCAGCTCCACTATTCACTAGTCCTGTGATTCTCTGTAAGCTCCGTTTCCTCACCAGTGACATAAAAAATAAAAATGGTACCTACCTTTTCAAAGAGCTCCATTAATGTGTTCAGAACAGTGACTGGTACATAATAAGTGCTCAGTAAATGTTCCTTGTAGTTGTTGATGGTGGTGTTATATAATTTCAACCCCTGCACAATGCTTAGTACCTAGCATTTTCCCTGTTGGGGAAAGCCACATGAGTAGGAAAAGTATCAGGTGATTCTTTTATTGTGCAGAGAAAACATACTTTTAATGCGACAGTAGGATTTTACTTTATTTAGAAACTCCAAGTAGAACATAACCAACTGTTCTGGAAAGTGGTATAGATAATTGTGATAACTCAGCCTCATTGGCAACATGAAGCGAGGCCTTTGTTTCAATGGACTCACTTGGCGTCTCGCATGGCTGCCTGTGGCCTCTTTGTTCCAAGTACAGTTTAATCTGCCATTTTGGAACTAAGTAGAGATTACTGACATATCCAAATAGATATACCTCTTTGTTTTTAACAGATTTTAGTGCATTTTGATAAAAGCAAGAGAGGTTTTCAGAGAGCAAGGTACATAATTTCCGGAATTGCTGGGTTCGGAGACTGAAATCTGCTGAGTAATCACATGACCTCAGGCAGGGGAACTATTTGACCACTGCAAGGAGAAGTGACCTAGAAATCAAATTTTATTTTAGTGAGAAATGTAGACTACCTGGCTCCTTTTGTCATATGAACAATCCTCTATCACATGACAATCCCACTGTAAGAGTGAGGCTTTCCTCTCTGGAAAATACAGACCTGGGGTCACAGCCCTGTGGTCAGGGAAGCATGTGGCCCTTATGTGCTTTGGGAAATGTACACGGGTTCCCTGACAGATTTCCCCTGTGAACAAAAGCAGAAATCAACTGAGAGGACAAGGAAGTTAGATTCATGACCCGCAAAGGGGAAGACTTAACCTGACTTGTGTGCGTGTGAACAGAGTAACCCCACGCAAGTGGAAAGAAAATCAGGTGACAAGAGGCCAGAGTGAAGGGCAAGATGGGACTGTGGGGTTAGCCGGCCAGGGTTTGAATCCTGGACTCAACATTTATAAGCTGTGTGACTTCAAGCAAATTGGTTGAATTATCTGTGCTTCATTTTCCTCATCTATAAAACAGGAATAAAAAAATAGTCTGTATCTCATATGGCTGTTGTGTATATTAAATTAGTTAATATGTGTAAAGTGTTTAGAACAATGCCTAGCACATAGTAACTCTGTGTAAGTGTTCACTGTGATCATCAGTGCTTGCTATTCTTACCATGTTGAAATGCTTTGCCACATATAAAGCAAGATACAAATGTAAGGCATTGTGCTGCATTGATGAGTGTGTTGGTTTGCTAGGGCTCCCATGGCAAAGTGCCACAGGCTGGGTGGCTTAAATGACAGAAAATTATTTTCTCACAGTTCTGAAAGCTAGAAGTCTGGGATCAAAGTGTTGGCAGGGTTGATTTTTTTTTTTTTTTAGGGTTGGTTTCTTCTGAGATCTCTCTCCTTGACTTGTAGAGGGCTATCTTTTTGTGTCTTCACATGGTCTTTCATCTCTATCTGTGTCCTCATCTCTTCTGATAAGGGTATCAGTTACTTTGGATTAAGCCCACCCTAACGACTTCATTTAACCTTAATTACTTCTTTGAAGACCCTATCTCCAAATACAGTCACATTCTAAGGTAGTGGGTGTTAGGACTTCAGCATACGAATTTGGGTGGGGAGATGGGGACAGACACGATTCAGTCCATAATAATTGGTTGTCAATTTGGTTAAACTGGAACTGTGTTTCTGTTATCTATGGTGCCTGTTTAGAATTGGCCAAAGAGGCACTGTACAGAAGAAAAGCAGTAGTCACACGCTCTGGAGGTCAAGGTGGTTAGAAGTGACAGACAGATGCAGAGATGCCAGCAAGATCCAACTTGTCCTGGCTCTCCTGTGCTCCCAGCCCTTTCTCCAGATTGCTGACCCTACAGACCATCAGGGACCCCAAGCCAATACCAGATATGAGGATGAAGACCCACAGACTTCCCGTTCCCCTCATGACCTCACTTCAGTTGGCTGGACATGGTTAGTTTTGAGACTAACTAGCTGGTAAATTTTCTGATCTTCTATAAAGATCAGATTCGTGCAAAATCTAATTACAAAGTAAATCCTTTTTCCTATTACACTTGTAATGACCCTGCTATTGCATGATTGAACCCTGACTGATATAATAATAGCAGTAATAATGATATAATGTAATGTATTATTATTATATTATTATTATCATTTTTGTTATTTCTTCTGGATATACTATCACTAAACCTGAAAAGAACCTATGCCTCACTCATTAGCATGTATTTGAAGTTCTTCTAATTATCTCAAGCCTGAGCTCATTCAAAAGTCCTCTGACTTAGTCTTGCCACTGGCATCTTTCTTGGCCCCTATATGTCACACAAAAGGCAGCCAGATAAAATCTCTTGACCCACATTTATATCATCAAGTGACAGTCAAGGGAAGTTCCCACATGACAGCTGAGTAGCAAGCCTACAGAACAACAGGTTCACATTAGAGCAAAAGGATGGAAGATTCCCTGAAGGAGGTCTCCAGGGGGGAAAAAATAGAATGGAGGCAAAGTATGGAAATATTAAGAGGGCTGTTTACAATGCCATTGGGTTATTGGGATAAAAATAGTAATGGGGCACAGAAAATTAAGCAACATCTTTTAACGTAATTATTCTAGAACATACAAAAAAACATATAAGAAAAAAATAAACTCAAATTATACTACTATATTCAAAGGTGGAGACTTTTTAGGCATAATAATATAAATATATATAATATCATGACTATTGATATAACATTAGGTTGTGAAATGAGCATATGGAAAGAATAAGAAAGGAGTGACATGGCAGGTCAGGAGCCACACTGGAATGTGTTGAAGGGTTTGCCAAGTCAACTACTTAAAGAAGTCAGCCCATGATGGGAAGCTGAGGAATGGAGCAGAAACTCGGGGGGCATATGAGACAAGGGAAGAATTTAAGGAGATACAAGAGTATATTTGTATACTTTGGAACTGATCTAAGAGAAAGGAGAACTGAGAGCTGAAGTGGAGATAAGAATATTTGTGAGGGGAAAGGGGACAGATTCAGAGCCCAGGTGACAAATCTGGGCTTTGCTAAGAGCAGGGACATATCCTTTGTTGTATCAGGTGGGAAGAAGAAGGTAGATCCAGGAGCAAGAAGGTTTGTACATATGGGTCAAGAAGATATACTCCTATGTGGATCAAGAAGATGAGGATGTCTTCTTTCTTTTCCCCTCATCCTACCTTGACTCCTTTAGGTGTAAAGTGTCAGAGCCTCCTGTCCCTACCTATTGGGGAGATCAAAGCAGAGCAGAGAAAGCTGATTCAAGAGGAGGAGGTTGTTACCCATGATGGAGATGAGCAAACTTGTTGGAGTCACACAGCTAATTAGTGACAAAGCCAGGACTAGAATCAAACTGGCTCCTAGCCTAGTACTCTTTCACTACCAAATTACCATGTAATATTGAACAGATGGGAGCGATTAAGGTTTAGGACCATTATAAAGACTAACACAACCAGAGTGACATGAAATAAGGCACCAAGTAGATATACAGCAGAGAGATTTAAGCCTCACTTCACAGGAAGGGGAAATTTTACCCACTGTGAGCCCGTGATTAGACTGGGGTTGATTGAACTAAATTGTAAACTTTTAAAAAGTACTGCCTTCAGTGTTATTTAACCCAGCTGGGCTGGGAGAAGCCCTGGCTGCATGAGGTGGCATTCAGGGAGAAGACTGAGATAAACATCAGCCAGTAACATTTATCAGCTTGAACCCAAATTAACTCTTTAAATGACATAGTTCTCTGACAATCTTTGCTCCACTCCATTCAGAGGCACTTATTAAATATGCTGAAATAGAAAGTGCTTTAAAATAACATGTATTGTTTCACCCCCATACCCATAGGGGCCCT
This sequence comes from Hipposideros armiger, assembly GCF_001890085.2. Taxonomy (NCBI): domain Eukaryota; kingdom Metazoa; phylum Chordata; class Mammalia; order Chiroptera; family Hipposideridae; genus Hipposideros; species Hipposideros armiger. The sequence goes on along the minus strand of NW_017731839.1, from coordinate 938,453 downwards.
GGTACTTGTAACTTCAATTAGAAAAGGTTCTTACTCAAAATAGTCTTTCCTTAGACTTCTCCTTCATGCCGTTTATGTGGCTCTTGTTCCATTTGCAACCAATGTCTTTTGTTCTATGTTTAAATTTCCAACCTATCTTGGACTCTTGTGTTTATTTTGACTGACATTTGGTTATTTGTCATTCCAGTATTATTGGGTTGTCAGAAAAGTCATAACGTATTTTGTCTATGTTTTTCAAAGGTCATTTATTTACATAAAGAACAAAGATGAATCAATGATATAGTGCCTGTTTTGTTCGATAAACTTCTGCCATCTTTCAGTGAGTTTCATAATTCCTCGTTCGTAGAAGGACTTGTCTTTATTTGCGAAAAACTGAACAAGGTGCTGATTTACAGCCTTATCTGAATTGAACGTTATACCACACAAGGAGTTTTAAAGAGAGCAAAACAAGTGGAAATCTGATGGCTCAAGGTCAGGCGAGTATGGTGGGTGTCGCAACACATCCCATTCAAGCTCCAGTAATTTTTGACGGGTGATCAAACTTGTGTGTGGTCTTGCGCTGTTGCAATGGAACACAACTCCTTTACAATGAACGAGCTCTGGACGTTCCTAGATGATGGATTCATTCAAACTGTCCAATTGCCAACAGTATACATTCAAACTGATTGTTTGGTTCCTTGGGAGGAGCTTGAAAAACACAACACCTTTAAAATCCCACCACACTGAGAGCATAACCTTCCTCTGATGAATGTCTGTTTTCCATGTTGTTTGAGGCAAATCATCACGTCGGGACCAAGACCGTTTGTACACCACATTGTTGTAAACAATCCACGTCTCATCACCAGTTATCAGTGGCTTCAAAAAAGGATCATTTGCCTCACATTTAATGAGCATATTGCATATGTTTATACGCACCATCAAATGAACTTCTTTGAGTTCATGCAGAACCCAAATATCGAGCTTGCTTATGTATCCCAGCTTCTTCAGGTGGTCATGAATCCTTGAATGATGGATGTTCAATGTTTCTGCAATCTCTCATGTGGTGTAATGTGGGTTTGACTCAATAAATGCCTTTATTTTGTCGTCATCAACATCGGTGGGCCTCCCTGACCAAGGAGCGTCGTTGAGATCAAAATCACCAGCATGGAATTTCATGAACCTTCGTTGGCACTGATGTTCTTGTGAACATTGTCACCATAAACTTTATGCAACTTTTAAATCTTGACACGTGTTCTCCCCTTTATGGAAGTAAAACAGTAAAATATGAAAAAATGCACAGTTTGGTCTTCCATCTTTAACTTGTTGTAAAATCTCCAAAACTCAACCAAAGGGTTCCATTTTTTTTCTAGAATGAAGATAGAACTGTCACCTGTCAAATGACATAGCATTAACATAGATGTGAATGACTCTAGTACTTCTAAAAATGAACTAGTGCCATCTGTCGCAAACATGCATCATGACTTTTCCGACAATCCAATATTTCCCCCTAAATGTCGCTTAATGTGATGGATGTTGAATTATGAAGGCTAGCATTGGTCAGGCAAGTTGATCTTGCTATTACTTAATTTTGTGTTTGAGAGTGGACAAATTTGTTAATGCCCACTTGGACAGTCACCATCAGGTATTGCTAACTCATAGTCCCCTTTGTAATTAAAATCCTTCTGACTCAGTGTTTATAGTCAATAGTGATTTCTAAATACTCAATATTCCATTTCCCCTGAGGTTGAACTCCAGTGCCCTGACCTCCAGCCCTCTGCTCTTTTATTCCCCATGCCCAGGGCAGAGCTCCTGGGCCAGCGGGTCCTGGAAGAATTCCATGAGCTGCCAGGTTGCTCTCAGCAGCAGAGGGCAAATACCCCAACTGCCAATATCCATTTCATATTGAAACCCCAAGTGCCGAAAACAATGCTCAGCTCAGAGTAGGTCCTAGATAAATATTAATTGGATGGATGAATAGATGGATGGATAAATGGATGAACAGACGAGAAGCAACATGCTGTCTTCTCACACAAGGAGAATAAGCTGGGACTCAGTGAGCCACCTGTTTAAGAGGCATCCCAGCTCTTGATAACTAGGTGGGTCTCAGGCGAGATGGAGCAGACAGGATGATAAGATGCTAACTTTCAAGTCCCACTGAGACGTGCACTTGAAAGAAAAATATTAAAAGTAAATAAGGGATTGAGGGAGAAACCAACACTAGCAGAAATAAATAGGACTTTATAACTAACCTCTTTGTCACATATCTTGGGGAGCTATGTAAGACCCAAAGGTGAATTGAACAAGAAAGGAAATTAGATTGAGATTAGGAGATTTTTAACAAACACATAGTGACTGATTGGCTGCCTAGTGAAAAAAGCAAAAAATAGAAGATGGAAATGCAAATTAGATATAAGACATGTTACAGTGGAATTTCACCTGATTTCTGTGCTCTTGAGAAGAATCTCACGTTGGTGTGAAGCAGGGAGAGTTGTCTTAGGGTCCAGCCTCCCACTCCCTGCCACACACAATCCTGCCCTTCCAATAGGTTCATGCTGACATCCTGCTAACCCAGCTACCAAAGGACTGCTTTCTCCATCAGTCTACCCACTTTCTAGAAGATTCCAAGAGTTAGACTTTTCTTCCATCAAAAATATTTTCCTGGGTCTTATCCACTCAAGATCCTGAGGATACATGGTTAAACTGAAACTCCCTCACCACTGGGTCATTTCCATCAGGGGTAAAAAAATGTTATAATTTTCTCATCTTAAAAATAATAAATTTCTTAAACTCACCTCTCCCCTGACTACAGCTCCTTCTGCTCCTCATTTCTATGCTCTTTTTTACAGCAAAACTCATTAAAATTTTGTGTATACTCGCCATTTCCAACTTCTTTGTACCTAGTCACGCTTGAATCTCTTCCATCAGTCTTTTGCCTCAACCATTTCACTGTCACTGCTCTTATCAAAGTCACCAATAACCTCCAAGTAGTTCAATATAGCGGTTATTTTCAGTCCTTGGTTTACTTCACCCATCACTGTCATCTGACACCGTGGATTGTTCCTTCCCCCTGGATACACTTTCTTCAGCCGAATTCCCGGACACCACCCTGTCATGACTTGCCTTCTATTCACTGGTCACTCCTTCTCAGACACCTTTGCTGATCTCTTCATCAACCTGAACGTCTAGTTGTAGTGCCCCAGGACTCAGTTATTTTTCCCTTTCTCATCACTCATTCCTGTGGTGATCTCATCCAGTCTCAGGGCTTCCATGACCATTTATATGCTGAGGAATTTATATCTCAGAAGGTTTATTCTCCTGAACTCCAGACTAATAGATTCAAATGCCTAATTGATACCTCCACTCAGATGTCTAAAACTCCAGAATTCCCCTCCCATATCTGCTGGCCCCAGCCTTCCCCACATCAATAAAGGCAACTCCACTCTTCCAGATGCTCAGACCCAAAACCCTTAATGTCACCCTGTTGCTTTCTTTTTCTCATACCTCACATCTAAACATCCAAAAATTCTTTACACTCTGTTTTTCAAAATATATCCAGATTTAGATCAGTTCACTACCTCCTTCATTACCATCCTGGTCCAAGCCACTTACCTGGGTTAGATTAACAACCTTCTAATGAATTATCCTGCTCCTGCCCTTACCTGCTGGTAGACTATTCTCAACACAACAGTTAGAGGGATCCTTTTCAAAAGAAAGTCAGGGCCGGCCAAGTGGCGCGTTGGTTAAGAACTGGCTTGGGACGCCAGAGGGACCCAGTTCGGATCCCACATATGAGGGCCAGTGACACTGCCCTCTACAGCTAAGATGCTGAACAACAGCTCAACCTGGAGCTGGGCTGCTGTGAGTCGCCAGCGACGGCGTAGGCTGCAGCCCCTGCTGCAGTGGGTTGCCGTAAGCTACCGTGTGTGGCCGGCAGCCAGCGTGAGCGGCCAGCAGCCACTGTGAGCGGCCATCCAGAAGCTGGCGACTGATCTGCCTCAGCTGGGAAGAGCACAATGATGGTGCCAACTTGGGCCAGTGAAGCAACGTCCTCCACAACTAGACTGAAGAACAAAAGGACAGCAACTTGTCTGTTACCCTTCCCCCGATTCCCCAATAAAAATCTTAAAAAAAAAAAAAAGAAAGTCACATGATGTCACCCCTCGGCTCAAAACCTTCCTGTGGTCTCACATCTCACCTAGAATAAAAGCTAGAGCCCTTACAATAGACTTTCCAGCCTGCACTATCTGGCCCCATTATCTTTTTACTCATTTGTTACTATTTTTTTCATCATTCACTTCCCTAGTCACTCTGGACTTCCTGCTGTTCCTCAGCTATGCCAAGTGTGCTCCCACAACGTTAGCACTTGCTGCTCTGCTGCCTTGATGCTTTTGCCCCAGACCTCCACGTGGCTTTCTCCTTTATCTCCTTCAGGGCTTTACTCAAATTTTATCTTCTAAGTGAAGCCCTCTCTAATCACATTATTTTAAATCACAGCCATCGCCTCTTCGACCACTTCCCATTTTCCTCTCCTCTGCTCTATTTTTTCTCCACAGCACTTACTACCACCTATTTTTATTGTTTTTTGTTCTATCTGCCTCCCCACATGATTATGCAAGCTCCATTAGGACAGGAAGTTTTGTCTTTTCTGTTCATAGCATTATCCCCAGCTTCTAAAACAATGCCTAGTACATGGCAGGCAATTAGCAATGAATATTCACTGAAGCAATAAAAAAGTCATTTTGCACCAATGTGTTAATGATTTCTAGTATCCTAATAGGAATAGCCTAGACAACTCTCCCAACCTCAGTTGTCTAACCTAAGGAGTAACTCCAATGGAGAGATGTCAGACCACATAGATTGAGACTGTAGCCCTTGTGGTACCCCTCAAATTACATTGCATTGTTGACTGCTATATGAAAATGACCTAGAGGTGATAGAAGTCCACATGATCTATAAGAGTCACACAAAAAGATGCAATTGTTGAGTTCATTAACAATTAAGTTTTAATGAATATCATAGTTCCATTGTTTTCTGATCTAGTCAGACCACATTGCAAGTATTGTGTTCACCTTTGGGAGTTATTTTTCAAGAGGAATATTGTTCAGAGAAAATCAGGCAGGCTAGTAAAGTATCTAGCCATGGTATATAATGAACATGCAAAGGAACCAAGGATACGCAGTGATTACATTACATTTAAGGACAAAGTCTAAAAACGTGCATGACCTGTACCACCATTCTCTCCTCCTTGGTCCATGCCAGGTATTATTAATCAATTATGAGTCTCTTTCCTACAGCATGTGCCCACCCCATTGCCCTCCAGGCAGCTACAATCCATTCCATTTTAGTTATTCTGACTGTAAGAGAGGTATGATTTTTCCCTGAGAAATATTTGAAAAAAAAAACTAAACTAGTCCTATCTATTTCCAGAGGATAAAACTAGAACTTATAATTAATAAATATTCAAGGTACAAAAGCACATTCTCATGGTAATGATTGTCCAAAAGTGAGGTCTTGGAAGGTGGCGAGTCTGGAGGACCACCTGCCCAGGGTTGGTGGAGGTAATCTGCTTGTTGGGTGGGAGATTGGACTGGATAACCTCTAAACTTCATCCATTCCTAAAGCTCATAGACCTTTTTCTCCTTGGCACCGTTAGGCAGGTCCAGGGAAGCAGGCTAGTAAAGAAAATCTGCGGAGCAAAATCAATCACCTTTAAATTGCAGCTATTTCACTGAGAAAGATAACAGAAATTTAGAACAAAAAAGGCAATGGGTTAAGCACAAAGAGATCAAGTGATTATTTCTAAGCTTAATAACAATAGCAAAAAAAAAATCTTAACTTTTGGACACTCTTCAACTTCCATGTATCTTCATTCTTTTTGATTCCCACATGCTTCAACCCCATCTTTTTGGTTACAAGCCAATTAACTTCATTAAAAACAGTCGATGCCAGAAGCGTCCCTTACTGTGTTCCAAGACTTCGAAATTCCTTCCCTAATGACATAGTAGAAATTCTGTCGCCACAGTTAAGAGCGGGCTAGAGACAATTACTATATTTAAGTCATGCTTTGCAGGTTATCATACTCACATCTGCAAGCTATTCCCTGTGTAAAGCATTTGGAGTTATTTGCCACAGAAAACTCATTGGAAAGTGCCAGCAACTGCATGAGGACCTATGACTGAGACTATTCCATGTGGCTCCAACAGACAGGCACATAACTTTCATTTCAGTGACTCCACTCCCACCCCTGCTTCTTGGAGCCAGGCTCCTCTTATCGAGACAGGAAATCTATACTTGGGGTGGAATGAAGGGGTGGTAAGGAACAAATCCTTCAGCAGCCACCCACCCACTGGCCTGTGAAAGGAGAGAGGCCAATCCAGAGTGTTGGTCAGCTTGAGTGCTACCCTCCGAATAATCTCCCTGGCATTTATACAAGGAAGAAAATGAAAGGATAAAACGTCTATACAGTATGGTTATTTTCTAACAGAAATCAGAGAACATTCTGGGTCCCACTGAATACTGGACTCCTGGCATCTGGGGCCTTGAGCAAGTGACAGCTGCTCTGGGCCTTGTCACCTTCATCCATAAAATGGGAATAACAGTGCCTAACCTTAACGCCGTGGGAGGACTAGAAAGATTAAAGTAAATGATATATGTCAAAGCACTTTGAAAAGAGTTGTAAGCATTATCCTCATGTCAGGATAATTATTCTGAGCATTCTTCTGAGCCTGTGATGATAAATACAGATTTCATACAGAGATGATTATCCTAAAACCAAGATGAAATGAAGACCAGTGCTGATTGTGGGGGACCTTTGATTGAGTCTCCCTTTCTGGGCTCATCCCTTTCTGAGTTTATGCAGAATGTGCAGCCCTTGAGTGAGTTGAGCCCTTGAGCTCTTTCAGTTATCACCTAAAACCTGAGGGTCAGTTATTGTTTGTAGGAGTCTGTCGGTCATGGGAAATGTGTGCTCGTGCGCAGTCCTCTTAGAAAAATCACACTTTTGTCGGCTGGTCCATGGGATGCCCACTTTGAGTTCTACCCCTCCCTACCTCTTGTCTCATCTCACCCACCCCATCTTCCCTCCCCAGTAAGTTAGATTGACTTGGGTCTATCCATGTCCTGTCACTGCTACCAAACACATACATTTGCAAGGTAGACCGGTACCTCTGTTTTTTCTGGACTGGTTATTCTGGTAGTTTGTTTTGGTTTTTGGTTTTGTTTTTAATTTAAGTCTTTTACATCTCTATTTGCTTCTATCTGCCTGAATTTTCATTTTACCCCCAAAGACAAACAGAACCAAAAAAAAAGAGAGAGAGAGAGAGAGAGAGAGAGAGAGAGAGAGAGAGAAGAAACTAGACTTCTTAAAAACTATTTAACAAGTATTTAGGGGGAAAAAATAGGGGGCTGGTACGTAGGGAAGGGAAAAAGAGTGAGAAGGTAGGATTGCAAAACTGGTTAAAGTAAGGTTTGTAGGCACCGTTTAGTGTGGTATTGATGTCTCCGGTTACCATGTGTGTGCTAACTAAATGTGTGGCAAGGCAACTGTTCTCAGAGCTACTCCAAAATTTCCCAAAAAGATTACTTAATTATTCTAGAGCATGATTAGTGTTAGGCCAGTAAGATAAGCAACTACAATATTTGTTAAGTATCAGTCCCTTTAAATGTTATGTTCACTGTAGTCACGGAATCCTAGGAGGTACCAAATAAACTAATCACCAACACATTTCGTAAATTAGTTTAACAACAAACAAATGACAAAATGCAGCATTATCTTCAGTCACTTAAGGAAACTCTACTTCCACTCTATAGAACCAAATATAATATATAATTCTAATCGGTGTTACATTGAATGTATCATAAGAACATATATATGCTAATGTATTTTATTACAATAAGTCAAAAGAGAAAAAATTGAATCAGACCCAGCCAGTAGACAAATAAATTCACCACATCTAATCTAAATGTCAATTTAAACCTACTTGTTTTACTTCCTATTATAAATATGGTTGGTGGTGTTTTGCTTTGACAATGTAAGGTTATGACAAATGTATCTTTGTGCTCTCACATTGATTACTTTATGTAGCAAATAAATCACACAGCATTAACCCAGAAAGAACAAAACCTTAGAAGATATAGAATGAAATCTATATATAATAAAGGATTATGACTCCTGCAAGCTCTCAAAAACTACCTGTGGTTTCTTTATCATATTCTTTGCCTACCCCTTCGGATACCTTATTCAGGATCATAAAACTTACGGGAATTCTATAAATAGCTACTCCTTAGGTCCACAGAAGTTCATAAAGGTGAAAATAGAGGTGGATAAACTATTTTAAATATTTCAAAAATCCTAACATGTCATCCATTTGTTGTGATAACTAAAATGTCAAGTTCTTTCCTTTTGGTTATGATTAGGTTAATTAGTTAGCCTATGCTGATTAGATCTGAGTGACAGTTGTATATGTCTTTTGTGAGTAAAATATGTGAAACAAGCAATTACTTATCAATAAATTTAGATAAATATGTGAAAAGATAGAGTCTATGTAGATAGAAATGCAATAGCAAAGGGAAATATCCCTAAGGCAGTCAGCGTGGTGGTGAAAATTTTTGGACACTCCTCAGTAGTAACTTCTTGGAAGTAAGTTCTGGAGCAGATAAGAAACAAGAATTATTTCAGGCTGATATGACCTCTTGGTACAAGGAATTCCTATTTTCCTGATAAGGTTATTAATGTACTTCCTTAATTCTTTCTTCGTCTCATCCAGTAGCAAACTCAATGGCAGTGACTTTATAAATAAAATGACCATCTACACACACACACACACACACATACACACATATACACACTGTCAATTTTGAAGGAAATCAAAAGAATGTGGAAATGAAAATGATTGTATCTTGCCTGATATGAAACATGAGCCTTTGGTATGTTATGTGTAGAACAGACTAGAAATCTTAGAAATAAACCATTACTGAAGTGATGGTTCCTAAAGACTGTGGGCCCTTTAAGAGAATCTGTTAGAAGTTATGTATCCCTTATCATACTTGAAGGACCCAGGATTTTCTTTGCAAAGGAAAAGATGGCCGGCCAGGAGAGCTGCAGGAAAGGGAAGAGCCAGGCCCTAAAAGCAAATCAAAGAAGCTGCCGCTTCAGACTTCTAATTGAGGCCCAGACAAATTTACTTATTGAACAATGATATCCTTTTCTGGTGTTAATAGCCTATCCTTATTTTATTCATTCGTTTACTGACTCCTTTATTTATTCACTTTTTTTTTATATAATGTTTAGCAAGTAGTTCTGAGCACCAATCATGTCCTCATAGCAGCTGTAGAACTAGAAAGATGACTGTTATCGTCCACACAGCCAAAGAACTTTCAGTATAACAGAGGATTCAGTAAAACAAATATGGTTGAACAACAAACTATCAAGCATCTACTATGTCCCAGATACTGTTCTAGGTGCTGGGACACAGCAGGCCAAAGCAGATGCAAACCCCAGCTCTGGTGCAGGCTTGTCTTGTGGTATGAAAATTGCTATGGCAAAGATATGGCCAGGGTGCAATGGCAGTAAGAGGCTAAGCAGACCAACCCAGGTTTGGAATCTGGCGACAAAGTAGACTGGAAATTGTGATATCTGTTGCTCCAAAAGCACTACCGCCAACCCAGCATACAGCCTCAACCTGTCAAGACATCATAGAGACTTATAGAAAAGTAAGTTATGGTGAAGAAAATTTATGTGTTGTGAATTTTACAACGTGCTTTGATGTAACTGATAACTGTTGATCGAGGAATCACTGTTGACCATTGTAATCTGAGCAGATACTATTTAATCCACCCAATCAAAGTGATCTGTTCACAATTCTTTAGAAAACCAAAATAAGAAGGTTCATTAATTTTCACCAATCTCATTTTCCTGGAGGAGAAAGGTGACCTCAGATGTATCAGTAAGCCTTAGTTTCCTATAAGACAAGAAGTACTGGAAAGATGATGGCTGTGATTCTTTCAAGGTCATACATCTGGAGCTTTTCTTGAAATAATCTAACATAACCCGCTTATGTGTCCAAAAATTTACATGTACATTTTTATATACATACGCATGTAAATTAATTAAACATGGTTTGGGAGATACACATACGATATCATTAGCAGTAGTTGGCTCTGGAGTTTGGAAATAAGATTGGGAGATGGAGGGAAGAGACATTCTGTAACGTTTGAATTTTTAAATAATTGCATAGTTATATGTTATCTATATCATTTTTTAAAAACAATATGCATTTGAAGGGAACTGTCTCTGTAAAAATAATACTAGAGAGCAGTTAATTTATTTACTCAAATCTCTAAACTTTGCTTTAATTACCTAATGACTTTATTTTCACCTGAGAAAAATATGTCATCTATTATCATTTACAGAGATTTTTCTGATGAGAAGGTACAGAAGCATTAGCAGGAGCTTTGGGCTCTGTGAGTTTTGCTAGAGATAGTCAAGGTCGAGGAGTAGGGGTTAATGACAGGATCTCTTTCTCACCCACTCACGTTTGCTCTGCATTTTCTTATTTGAATATTAATATGCAAAGGAAGTCAGGAAAATATTTTGTAAAGTTAAAATTGTAGAGCTAGAAGAGCTCTACCAATTTACAGGTAATTTTTTTTAATCTCTAAGGAAAATGAGGCCTAAAAAGGTTAAGTGACTTATGCATCGTCAGATATTGACTAAGTGATAGGGTGACATTGGGCACCAGGTCTTTTTGTGTCATGTTCTTTCTACTGAACCTTTCTGTCTTTTAACCTTCAAGAGTCCCATGAAGTCTAATTTGAACAGCTTTAAAATGCACAAGCTCAGCTGCAGTTTCTTATGATTTGAATACCAAATTGTGAGATGATCTGCCCATCATCACTAACATTTCATCTCAGGTTCACCAAAAGTAGCTTCTTTCAAGTTTCTCTGGTGGTCCAGGTAACATTTCAACTTCAAATCCAGGCAATTCTCTTACCTGTGAGGCATTTCTAGCTGGTGGCTTTTCGGGAGAGCCCATTTTAGTGTCCCAGTGTCTGTCTTTCTGTCCTGTTCACCTGGAGGCCATCCAGGTCTGCACATACACACCTTCCTGCTGTGATGTTATTGGCCTGGAGAGTTCAATGTCCTCATCTCTTTTCCTTCCTTTTACCTTCTCTCCAAAATGCAAAGGAAGCAAATATAAAACTTTAATCGCATGGTCTTAAAGAACCATTTTAGATGATTTAGAGCCCTAACCCAACTATTTAAGGGGGCTAAATTCTATGACTGTGCTCCAAAAGTGAGCTCTAGAGGCAAAAACACTCAGTAAAGGGCCGGCCGAGTGGCGCGATGGTTAAGAACTGGCTTGGGACGCCAGAGGGCCCCGGTTCGGATCCCACATATGAGGGCCAGTGACACTGCCCTCCACAGCTAAGATGCTGAACAACAGCTCAACCTGGAGCTGGGCTGCCGTGAGTTGCCGGCAACGGCATAGGCTGCAGCCCCTGTGGCAGTGGGTTGCCATGGGCTACCGTGTGTAGCCAGCAGCCAGCGTGAGCGGCCAGCAGCCAGCGTGAGCGGCCAGCAGCCGCAGTGAGCGGCCGTCCAGAAGCCGGCGACTGATCTGCCTCGCCAGAGAAGAGCGCAATGATGGTGCCAACTTGGGCCAGTGAAGCGACGTCCTCCACAACTAGATTGAAGAACAAAACGACAGCAACTTGTCTGTTCCCCTTTCCCCAATTCCCCAGCACTGTTCCCATCCCCCCAATTCCCCAATAAAAATCTTAAAAAAAAAAACACTCAGTAAATTAAATTCAGAAGTGACAGTAGAAAGGAGACCAAATATTTTTATAGAAAAGGTTTGCCAGTTTGGGGAGCGGTAAAAGAAACTAAGGTTACTCAAGATCCTTTTCAACAGGCCCAGTTTGGGAATCACTAAATAAAAATTTGATGTTGCAAAGAACAGTAAAGTTGCACACAGGTTTTGTCAATACGTGGCTCAGCGTGTATTTTCTAATGTCATTTGTCAGAGCCCCTAAAGCTGATGCTATTAACATCAGGAGGGTCTCTGAGTCACAGCCTAGGCCTGCCACACAATGCCATCTATAAACTACAATGACCTAAGCGGACTGAAATTCAGAAGCTACACATTGACCTCTACAGCAAGTACATTGGTTGTTCTTCTGGAGTCCACCCTCAGTTAACAAAGATATGAATTTGGATTAACTCACATGCCCCTCATTTATTTGAGTTTACTCAAGCGAAGACATTTTTTTAAATGGTCATGAACAATGCCCATTGAGGAATGTCCTGAGATCAGCTGGGTGGCCTGAGGGGCTATTTTCTGAAGTCCTCTTCAGTGTCACTCATTCTTTCTCTCTAGTCAACCAAGCATCATTTTCCTGAGTCCTCTGGGGATCTTTGGGTTGATACTTAATAGTTTGTCATATTTGCATCCTGCAGATGGTTGCAAGATGGAAGATCAGGATATATCTATTCCCAAAATGAAATTTATTTTAATACCAAGAGAAAACATTTAAAAACTGATGAAGGCTGCAGAAAATAACATATTTGGTTATGCCATGCTCCAAGAGGTATTTTATACTTAGAGCTTGTTTCTAAGCACCCATGAAGACATGAATGCTATCCACGGGGAAAAGCTAAAACTTATCACTATCTAAAGCTTCATCTACTTAAAATTGAACACAGCCTAAACATAAGGAATTCATTTACAGTACAATTATCATAATTATATATTTGTTTTCCTACTTCATTCTCTCCTTTCTCTTTAACAATTTTATACATCTATATAAATGGTAAGAGCTCCAAATTTCAATTTAAGATATATTTATGAGTAAAATATATTTTATCCCCCCACATAGTTTCATGTTCACAATAAATGCTATAAAAAATAGCCTACATTATTCTAAGTTACATTAAATTTGCCTAGGAGTGTAAAGCTAACAAGAATTTAAAATAAATTTAGACCAGAAAGGGTTGTTACCGTTATTAAACCAGAGCTTTAGTAGAACCAGCTAAATCTGGATGTCAGATCCAGCAACATTTTTAACCAAGACGTTTGGGTCCATGTGATCTGAGTATCTCTGTCCTGGTTATTATTTGGAAAATTGAGAACCTGTTGCATTCCATTCCCAGAATTCCGAAATTCCCTTGAAATTATTAAAATCTCATTGCATGTATCATAGGCACAGAGATGAAAATATCTTCCAAGGGGGTGTACATTTAATCTGCCTGTCAATGTGTGCCCCCAATAGAACATGGAAATAAATAAAATGGTGAGCAGTCAACACAGCTTTTTGATTCTCCCCAACAACACTGATGCTCATTCAGGGGCTCATTCAGCCCCATCTCCTCACTCTGGTGTTATTTGCACTTTATTTTCCAATTCTCCACAGGCATTAATTATTTTCCATTTATGATCGTGGTAAAGCTATGAATCAAGTTCCGTGTTTCTTTTCTTCTTCTTCTTTTTAACATTTTGTAAAAAGTGGATTGAAATGGAAATTTTTTGAAGTTCTAAAAATCCTGGCTTGTATTTTATCCTGTGCTTCATCAGGCACATAACTTTGAAAACTTAACATGGCACTGATAAATTCCCATGGGGGCTTTCTGAGATAACTGTCCCTTGGCTTGGCTTTCGCTTGCTCACATGGTTGGTGTTTACTGGTTAATACAAAGCTCCATCTTAACCACAGCAGTAGAAGAGGAGGTGGTATGGGCGAGCACATGTTTATCTGCACACGTTCCCCTCTAGAGATCTTCCCTTCAAAAGACAGTTGAACCAAGAAGTTTCCAGATGTGATTTAACAGAACCAATTATTTGGATTCTTTCAAAATGAATACTAAAATTGTGACTCAATATGGTACCACAAGCCAAGATGACAGAAGGTGACTAGTGTGACTACAACTCATGATACAGGCAAGTGAATGAAGTTTCTTTTCACCAAAGAACATTCTAAATGTGGTTCATGTACATTATTTAGAAAAATCCTCATTAGTTAAGGAGTTGAAACTATATTTTTTAATATAGTTGCAGATCTATGCCCTCATTTAGTCTCCAAAAATTTCATTTAACTACACAGATAGATTTATAACAACCTCTAATGGGTGTAACTTAAGATGGAGCAGATGACTCTACCAGTGGATTAATCAACCTCTTCCAAACTGAAAATTTAAAAAGAAACAAGCACTGCATTTTCCTTGCAGATGTTAAGCAAAACATATTCAGTCTTGCTCCTATAATTACAGCATTAGGAGAGATTTACCAACATCAAAGTGAATAAAAACATACCAAATGAAAACTGATGAAAAACTAACAAGAGACTGAATAATATATTTTTTTAATCTCACAACCATACAATCTCTTATTGATTTCAGTTATATATTCATTACTTTCAAATTCAGAGCCCTGGAGTTAGAATTATAACACAGCTCTTGGGGACCTCAGCTATGTTCTAACCACACAATATCTGACTAAATTCATCTCCAGCATCTGCAGTTGTCTTTTCTTTAATCAAATTTTTTTTTTTTTAGCCAAATGTCAATGGAGCTTTTTAAGCACCAGAAAAAAAGGAAAAAAAAATAAAATAAATCAGTAAGGATACCTTGAATCTGGGATTTTCAAAGCAAATGTTATAAATTAGTCTTCAATATAAGTGTTGTATTGAGTACAAATAGCAAATTTTCACAAGTGATTTCTTATCAGTGACACTCCTACAGGACTTCCTGGAAACAAATGAGGGTCAGAGAGGACTAATCACTCAACAGATTGATTAGCAAACTTCCCATTCCTTCATCTCCTAATGGCCATGTGACTTGACCACACTAGGTCATGGTAGTGTTGCCTACACGCTGACCAAGGTTGGACATCGCTGTGCTGTCTCAATCTCTAAACAGCAGCCAGTCAACATGCCTTGATATCACTGCTCAGGATGCTCAGTAGGATGGAATGATAGAGCAGTGGTAAATCAAAGCTCTAACTATTGCAGCTCCCGCCAGTCTGTCTCCACTCAAAGTGTCCATTTAGCCGGAAGCAAGCACAATTTATAGCCTGGACTTTTATTGTGTGGCGCTCTAACACTGTGAGGAACCCTGTACTCATGCCTGAAATCTTTTAAAAAGGGCAGACCCTCAATTTGTCTTAGCCTATAGGTGAGTTCAATAGCCCATGCTGCAAGAGGCTTGAAATTAATCAGTTTGACATTCACAAACCTCTTCAACTATTACTTTGCATTTATGAAAATGCCACAGGTTAAAAAATGATTGTAGCAACAATTCTGTTTTTTCTTCATTTCCTTTTTGTACAACGTATTTGTCAAGAATTCCAGATAATGAATGTTGTCTGGGAAACACTTTTAGAATGCCAATGTGTAATGTTTCTCTCTCTCTCTCTCTCTCTCTCTCTCTCCCTCTCCCTCTCCCTCTCTCCCTCTCTCCCTTTCTCCCTTTCTTCCTTTCTCTCTTCTCCTTCCCTCCTTTCCTTCCTTCCTGCCTCCCTCCCTCCCTCCTTCTCAATTTTCTGAGTGTTTTGTTGATCAGGCTGATGACAAGACCCATGAGAAAACTCAACTTCTCCTTACTCAGACTCGCAGGAATCCTGCCCTGGCATACCATATAAAATATCAGTGCTTCCCCCCAACCCCAAAATGCACATATACATACATCATATTCCACTTCCCTGCTTTATTGTTTCTCCTCTCTAACAGTTATCACTTTCCAACACACACACACACACACACACATACATACATACATACATACATACATACATACATACATATTTCACTTATTTTTCTCATGATCTATTTTACTCAATGCAATGTATGCATCAGGACAGGGGGTTTTGTCTGTTTTGTTCACCGCTGTATCTTCAGCATCTAGAGCAAACCTGGTACATAGTATTTA
This sequence comes from Hipposideros armiger, assembly GCF_001890085.2. Classification (NCBI taxonomy): domain Eukaryota; kingdom Metazoa; phylum Chordata; class Mammalia; order Chiroptera; family Hipposideridae; genus Hipposideros; species Hipposideros armiger. The sequence continues at coordinate 922,555 of NW_017731839.1, read as the reverse complement.
CAGGTGCTCAATACACATGTGTTGAATGACTGCATTTCTATCATCATAAGTTATTAATGTCAGGCAATGATTACTCTAGTTCATCTCTTGACTCTTAATGTGTTTCCATCCCAGATTCCCAAGGCCCTATCCTAAAGCATCAAACCCAGCCTAGTCCTATGGCCATTATTCCTGCCCCCATCCCAGCCATCAGATCTCACCTAAACTAGTCCTGGTGGCTGATTTGAGAGAAATAAACCTGGAGAAAAGTAGTAGAATGTGTTACCCAGCACAGTAAACAATCACTCTGTGACTTAAAGTCCTAGCCTTAAGCAGTGACTCTTGTGACAAATCAAGTCGCAAGGGCCCTGCCATTATCAGGTTTCCACCATTAAAACAATGGGGTGAGGGGTGTCAGTCAAGTTAGAAGGGTTCAGAGGCTTCTAATTGAATCTACAAAGGTACTCAGGCTGGGGGTAGAGTTAGTCATACATGGGGGATAGTCAGAAGGCAATATTGCCTTGTCCAGGGGTCAGTAAACTTTTTCTATAAAGGATCAGAAAGTAAATACTTTAGGCTTTGTGAGCTACATTCAACCCTGCTGTTGCTGTGTGAATGGAGCTATGCACAATAGAATCCTGGCTGCGTTCCAATCCACACTTAATTCACAAAACCAGGCTGTGGGTCAGATTTTGTCCATTTGCCATAGTCTGTTTACCTCTGCTCTAGACCCAGGGAAAATGTAAAATAATTGCTTGAGTAATGCGTTTAAATATATCCATAATAATCACATGTACCAGCACACCTCCTGGTGAGTGTTTATAAAAGAAAAAAGAAATGATGATACCCATTTCTTGATAAAAAGTAAATTGTATCAGTCACTATTTCTCTTTTTAAACAAACACCCGCCTACCGCCCGGCCCCTCCCCCACTGCCACCACACCCTACCCCATGGCAGCCATGATCTGCTCAGACCTCCCTTCAGTAGCTAAGCTTCAGGGAGTGCTGCTAGCTGACAGCCTCCAGGGCCAGCACCTTCAGGGTCTGTTAGCCTCACTTTGAGGCCACAATCTTCCCCCCAACTCCACCCCCACCCCCACCCCAGCCCTCAGTCATGACTGAGCAGAGTGGGGACTAGGAGCTGACCATTCCCACCCAGGGGAAGGCTCCTCTCACAGGCCACCTTTTCTCTAGAAATGCCCATTGAATTGGCCAGCATTGGTCAGGTCTCAGTTGCAGCCTGAGGACCTCCCTGCCCTGTTTTGCTTTCTCCTCCGTTTTCTTTTCTAGGCATCAGATCTGCATTACCATCTAAAGGTTTCGCCTCCTCAACCCTGTTTCCTATCTTCTTATCTTTCACTGACCTTATCAGCACTCCCAAAAAAGCCTCACAATACTTCTAATTCCTACCACCCTCCGCTTCCCATCCCCGCCCCAACCCCAGCTCCATTCTATTGAATTTGAGATCCTTGATACATTCAGATTACAAAGAAACCCCAAAGTGGATCTATGAATATCGTGGTAAAAACAAGAAAAAGAAATGTTCCCTGCTTCTCAGGGATGCCTTTATATATACAGTATTGGATATTTAAACTTACTCTTCTCAAATTATTGTTAGGAAATCAGGGGAGTGATGGCAGCACCTGCTCAGGTCATCCAAAGTGTACAGAAGGTCAGGGCTATTTTGAGAGTCAGCACCCCTGAATACAGAGCACATGCAAGTGGCAGCTTCTGGCCAGAGACCCTGAGTTTCAGTGCAAGGCTACGACCCACACAACTAGGACCTCCCAGGGCCTACGAGAGGCAGTACACATAAGCCTCAAACCAATTTAGGTCAGAGACACCAGTTACAGGGACATTCAGCTACAACCACTTTGGAGCCCACGTGGAAGCACAGGTGTCAGAAGCACTAGCTGCCTCGGATCCCCAAGCAAGGGCAGCCAGCTGGGAACTCCGAAGGCATTTGGTTCTTCAGAAAACGCTGAGGCACCTTTCTCTGTACACTGCAGACGGAGTGCCTTTCGTTAAAGAAGGGGGCTTGAAGCCTGCTTTTAGGGGCTCGCTCAGCCTCCAAAACAGCCACAGAAAAGCTCATAGTACCTGTAATAATGCTGACAGCTGGTCCCAGGAGAGGATAATTTGCCTTCTTGCAGTATAGATGACAATATGAAAACATGAGGAAAAAGGACTAGGGGAAGATGTAGGAGGAGGGAAAAGAGAAAGAGGAGAAGGAAAAGAAGGGGGAGAGGGGAGAGGAGGAGGAGAAAGAGGAACAGGAGAAGGAGAAACATTAAAGTACAATACAAAACCAATTATTTATAAAAGGTAAGATTGTTCTTAAAGGCACTTGTAATAAATTAATAATTGCAGTTGAGTATTAACTTCTGTTCTGAGCTTCCTGACCACCTGCAGTTTAGAGGAAAGCCAGCAATTTTTCTGATGAGGCAAAATCTTTGTGGGCCCACAGCTCTGGAAATCCATCCATGAGAAGTACAGCGAAGTCATTTAGTCAACCTGGACTCAGTCGCCTCATCTCAGTAAAAATGGGGCTTGTATTCCATGAATGCTGCAGTCTCCATCACAGCCACCACTATGTGATTAAGTAGGGCCCAGAAAAGCAAGCAAATCCCCCAGGGTTTATCAACTCCTTCTACCTCTTCACATTCCTATAACCTGTGGGAGATTTTAGGGGCCAGGCCTGGAAGTGGAATGTCTACTTCCTCCTCTATACGACTGCCCAGAATTCAGTTATATCCTCCCTTCAACTGCAAGGAAGTCTGAGAAACAGTTCGACTGTGCACCCAAGAAGAGCTCATCAATTTGGTGAGCATCCAGCCATGTTATTGTTTAAGACTCTGCTTCAACGTTCCCCAGGGAAAACTAACTGCTCTCGACCCTTGGAGAAAACTAACCGCTGTCCCCCTCTGCTTCCTTCATGTTTCCGTCCTGATGCTTCTAACAAGAGATCGCACTCAGTTGTCTCCCTGTCTGTCTCCTCTTCTCGACTATAAGAACCTTGAAGATAAAGTTCATATCTTATTTATATCTGAACCCCAAGTGTCTAGCAATAGTAATTCAATAAATATTGGCTTTTGAAATAAGTAAATAAATATACAGAATTTTTAAAGTAACAACAAAATAAACCTCTTTATTTAAAAACCTTCAGTAGCTCCCCATTGCCCAGAGGAATAAATCCAAATTCCTCATTATGACATTTAAGATAATCCTTTCTTACCTCCCCAGTCTTAAACCCATTACTCGGCTTCACCAAACTGCTCATTTTTTCTTTCGTTTTCTCCTTCCTTCCTTTTCTTTCTTTTCTCTCCATCCATTTCTTTCCCTTCTCCTTTCTCTTGTTATTTTTTTTCCCTCTTACTTGTATTCATTGAAGTAACATGTGAGCATCTAACATGTGTCAGAGACCATGCCAGGTATAGGAGATATGCAGATGAATTGCTCTCCAAGTCACTGTAAAAGATAGACTGGTAAATGGGCAATCACAGTATATGATGAATGCTCGAGGCAGTTTAATAGCTCAGAGGAGGGGCACTCTACACAGACTGGGGACAAAGGGCCAGGTAGGTGGAGAGCAGAGAAGGTTCCGAAGAGATGATAATCCCTGAACCTTAGAGACTGAACAAGGTTGTTCAGGTACAGAAAGGTAGGAAGGAAATTCCTGGCAAAAAGGAATATCTACCCAGGTATGAAGACATGAGAGAGCACAGCTTGGGGAAGAACAAGTATTTCCCTTTTCTGCAGAATAAAAGCAGATTCTTGAGAGACAGGACTGGTCAGGAACTCGATCATGAAGTTAATGTTGTGCTAAGAATTTTGGAGTTTAGCCCAAAAGTGCGAGCAGATTCTGCTTTAGCAGCATCAGCCTGATTGCAGTGAAAAGGCCAGGCTGATGAGAAGTAAGGAGGCCAGTCCAAAGGGGAAAGTGAAGCAGAGGGAAGATGGGGGCCTGCCCTGAGGCAAGGCTCTGGGAAGGAAGCAGCAGAGAAGCGGACAGAGTCAAGAGATATTTAGGAGGAAAAGTGGCCAGATTTTATGACAAACTAAATGAGAAAAATAGATTGTGAAAAGAAGGGAGGAAGGAAGAGAGGCCGAGAGGGAAGGTTAGTCTCAGGTTCTTTGTTCCTGGATGGCCAGGTGGACAACGGCTCCCTCACTGACAGAGGGTACAGGAAGAAGAGTGAGTTGTGGAGGCAAAGTGATGAGCTCAATACTGGGTCTGTTGAGACTGAGGTACATAGAGGGCATCTAGGCCGAGATTGCAGGTAGATTTTCAGAGGCACTCTTTTCTCAAACATGGAAATTTATGTCCCATGAGATTACATGAACCCATGAGATTACAGTCAAGGAAGAATCAATGTCCACACGTGCTAATTTCTAGTCCAGTGCTCTTTTCACTGCATTCTTTTTCTTTGAACCTTGCAGCAATGGCAAGATAAGGTCTCTCCCATTCACCCAAGTATATCACTCATTAGTTTCTATGGTTATTCATTTAAACAGGTGGACAAAATAAGCCTCCAGAAACATCATCAGAAAGTAAAAATCATTTTAGACCATGGGCACTTGAAACTAATTTTTAATTGATCTAGACTAACATTCAATAATTGGGCAGATTGTTTCATTTTTAATTCAAAGAATGTAGACCCAATTTACTCAGTAACTACTTGTTTCTAACTTCTCAACGTCTGAGTTTATTGAAAATATCCTCGGAGTGACTCAAAATACCAATTTCAAGACGATGTGGTAATAGAAAATGTTATTATAGCTTTTCCTGAATATCCTCTCTTTCCCTATCCCTAGTTTAATCCCAAATATAAGACACAGGCAGATGGAAGGCCTTCTCCAAAGAGAACTCCTTGCTTACTCTGATCTCAAGAAAGTTGACATTTGGGGTGCTGTCCGGTTTTATTTTATCGGAATTCATTGATCCTCAGATTTTCCTCATGGTAAAGGCAGATGTCATAAGAGTAGTCACACTTTCCAATGTTTTCCCAATATGTCTCACATAGTAACCACCCTCGTCAAACAAATTTCTCTCCAAACTCCTCAGAGTGTTGTGCCCCATGTATGAACTTTTAGAGTAGTCGCCTAAAAACTAAAAGCATCATCACAGTGTGATTTACTTTTCCAGTCTGTATTTTCCAGGGCTAGCTGTGAGATCATCACTCATTAAATGGTTAAATAACAGCTAAAACTGTAAGAAGTATGCTTCAAAAATTTGTCAACCTACCTTGCTAAAGACCAAATTTTCAGTACATTTTCCGCATCCTTTTTTTTTTTTAAGTACTTTTTCTGGGGAGCTCTCTGGTGACACAGAAGCATTTTGACCTTCAATAAGGATTAAGAACTTGGAAGGGGGAAAAAAATATTTCTTCTAACCCTTTGCTGAGAAGAACCTGAAGAAAAGCTGCTGAAGGAGTTCACACTCAGAGTAGAAAGTATTACCAAACACTGAAAATAATTTGCTGTATGTGAACCTTAATAAAAATTTTAAAAAGGCAGCCTAATATTTACACAGTTCCTTCCACTCAGAGAACTCCAAACATGACCTCCCCATTTTCAACAGGTAACCTTGGATTCATTGACTATCCCTTTCCTGTTGAGAGAGGAGTTCCACTCTTGACACCGCTGTTGGGTTTCAGTCATTTTTCATGTCCTGACTTCTTCCTCTCAGAGGTGCACAGAAATGGCCACCAGGTTGAAAGTTCATTCTGGCAGAACTGTCTCAGTAAACTGCTTTACAAGCTCATAGAGACAGTCTCTCAATGAGTGCTCCACAAGTTCTGTTTCACGGTGGTTTCTCTTAAATGTCACCAGTCTAAATCTCTATAGTTTGAGTTGTGTCCTATGTTTATTTTTTCAGTTACATAAGATGGAAAACTGACAGTCACCAATTTCATACAATCTCCCTTTGCGGACTAAGCAATAGAAATAAGTTCTTATTCTTTCATTTTTACCTCTACAAGCAAAATAATTTTGGTTCCTTTAATCCTTTTCATATTCTTAATTGATGCTATTTTCTGCCATCTTCATCAAATTTCGCTTTCTTTCCTCATTTGCATTATGCATTTGCTCACTGAATGTAGTCCCCTCTGAAGGGTCTGACCATTACTAATATGTCAGGAAAGGTCCTCCCGGCCGCTTCATCTATTTACGCTCCAGCTTTGAATTGGCCTTTTGAAAACCACTTTTGGTTTTCTGACTCATGGTTAACTTTTGATACCCAATTCTTTGAACACATACAAAATCAATATTGCATTTGCACAGTCATTTTTTCTCCTTGCTCTGCCACCACCCTAACCTGCCCCGATTCATTTGGTTTTCTTCAAAATTTGGCAAATTGTGTTTGAGATCTAATGCTACCTTTCCTAGTGGCTTTTCTCTAGTTTAAGGATATGAATTTGGCTATGGAAAAACTCTGCCATGAAGTCCCCATAATTGTCCAGGTTTTCTGTGTTATCAGCATCCCTTAGCTACCAGTGCTGTCCGCTTCCCCATATTTTGTTCAGGGGAATTTCGAGAAGTATAGAGAGGTATATAATCAAGACCAGGTTCTCAAAACTTAGGTCTGGACATATTTTAAGGAAAAAAATTAATAAAGTAAATATTTGAACCTAAATTATTTAATGGCAACGTTACTTGTCTACAAGCACAAATCCAATAGTAAACTTCCTTAGCTCTCTAGCTCTTATACAACTATTAAATAAAAGTAAAATTATATTTTAGGTATAAGCCAAAACCACATAGTATTCAAATAAGATAACTTAACGTAGACAATGAGGTTGCTTGTTGGAACAAAATCCTCTTAATGTAAAAAGGGCACTAACCACATTGGCAAAGGTTCTGTTAAGTTCTGCACACCTAGATTACCATTTGTGATGTGATGACTCCATTTCCTAACGTATTTTTCCATCTAAATTTCTGCAAAGCCTTTGACCATGTAATGTCTTTGGGCCTTTATTTAGCCAGAACATATCAAATAGGAGTTAAATTTACCTTTCTTCCTTTTACCAGTCCTCTAGGTTACTCTACTGCAATATGTCATTTCCATGGTATCCCATCAAATTATCAACACATTAATTCACTTACAAAATTAAAGTCTTTCTTTATGACAGTGTTTTTTAGTTGAAAATTATTGATATAAAAGTGCATTTTTGTCATTAATTCAGATGAAATAATTCAACATGAATGCAGTGGTAGACACAGAACATTGGTTATCAATTTGGAAATAGAACTAACTGTCATAGGTAGCTAAAGAAGCTTTGCAACATTTTAAAATTTTCTTGAAATCTTTTTAGGGATCAAAATCCAACCTATATGTACATTTACAAATACAAAAATAAATGCAGGTGCTGAAATCTGCAGACATGGGTTCATCATACAAATAATTAAAAATTTGCTTTTTTTGTCATTGAAATGAAAATATAAAATTTAGAGTTTTTTCATTGGGAACTCACAGACACAGAGAATATGTCCACTGACCTTGATATCACAGAAATTTAGCTTGAAAAACAACCAAAATTTTGGGGGTAGAAAGGAGCCCTTGAAAATATCTATGGAAACTAGATCATCTTGGTTAATCCCCTCAACTTGAAATGATGAAATAGAAGCCTACGGGTTAGATTGTTGCTTAGTGAAGAATCCAAGTCTCCAGATTCCAATTTCATGCCCCTTTTTATTACATCAACATTTACCGAGTTGTTTTATATTTTTGATGTCACTCCACATCAATAATTTGCACACAAAAACCTCCTGACTCAAAAATTATTCTTATAAGCCAGCATATATATTCTTGATAACAAGTCCTATAAAGTGTTAGCACATCAATCCACTTAAATGATTCTTTAATGAATATCCATTTATGAAGACTAGATCTATTAATAACCTCTATATAAACTAACACTTCATCTCACTTGTCATAAAGTTATTTCCTACCAGTTTCAAAGATTGCTTGAAGCATGTAAGAGTGTTCAGGATCTCTACCATCCTAAAGGATCTCCTTATTCCTTCTAAATTCTCTTCTCTCCTCTCATTTTTCTTTCTTTTTTTTAAAGATTTTATTGGGGTATTGGGGTAGGGGAACAGCATTGGGGAATTGGGGAAGGGGAACAGACAAGTTGCTGTCCTTTTGTTCTTTGGTCTAGTTGTAGAGGACGTCACTTCACTGGCCCATGTTGGTATTATCATTGCGCTCTTCCCGGGTGAGACAGATAGGTCACTGGTCATTGGACGGCTGCTCATGGCAGCTCTTGGCAGCTCATGCTGGCTGCCAGCAGCTCCTGCTGGCTACCGGTCACTCGCGGTAGCTTACAGCAGCCCACTGCAGCTCCACGGCAGCCTACGCCACCATCACCATTAACTCACCACAGCCCAGCTCCAGGTCAAGCTGTTGTTCACCATCTTAGCTGTAGAGGGCAGTGTCACTGGCCCTCATGTGGGATCCGAACTGGGGTTCTGCTGCTCAGAGCTGGCGTCCCAAGCCAACTCTTAACCAACGCACCACTCAGCCGGCCCTCTCCTCTCATTTCAAATTCAAGTTTCTTGATGGTGAATTAAAAATGTGATGTCTCCAATTTTTTTAGTAACCCACATAGGTGAGCTTCTGTTTTCATTAATCTATTGAAATTGTCCCCTCAGAGGCCACACTGGACTGTTGCCACATCTAGTGAACTCTATGTATTACCCTATTTGATCTTTCTTTAGTATTAATACATAGGCCACTTCCCTCTTAAAGCTAGTCCGTAGCTTTCCCAATGTTTCTCTCTTTTATCTATCTGATCTTCTGATTGCACTTTCTTTGTCTTCCCTGGTTTTTCTCCCCAACTTTAAAAATATTAGCATTCCTTAGAATTATATCCTTGTTCTTGTTCTCCTTTTGCTATACATAATCTTTGTGGTGATTTCATGTGGATGTATGTGCAAATGATGCCCAAATATATCCCTGTAACCTCTTTTCTGAAGTCCAGATAAGTATTTTTGGGAAGCTTGAACATTTGAGAGACAAACATAGAATTCTAAGCCTGCAAAAAAACCAGAGATGTAATATTCTCCATATGGAAGGGAAAAGAAAGAAGAAATGAAGAGAGAGTTCAAAAAGGGAGTAGTTAGCCAATTTCAATGCAATGGTAATGTCAAATAAAATAACAATGAAAGTAATCTTTAGACTTAACTAGTTGGAGGTCACTGGAACCTTGGGAAGAGCAATTTGGGATCAAATGCAGATTGAAATGGGTTGATGAGTGAGTTAGAAGAGAAGAAATACAGATTGTGAATTTAGAAAATCTCCAGCCACTTAACTGTAGATGAAAAGAAAGAGAGAAAAGTGACTAGAGAGGAATCTAGGGCCTAGGGAAGGGCAAGGTTTATTGGCAAAGGAGAAGGAGTCAGGACAGAGAAAGGGCAAAAGATACAAGAGAGAGGAAGCTACATGCCGGACCAAATATTTTGGACTACTATGCCTTACGCAGGAGAAGCGCTACCTCTTCCATTGACTAGGAGCAATGGAGGTGATGGTGGTTGTTGTATAGTTCTTGTTGAACTATATGTTGTCAAGTTGCATAAAAAGAAATGCTGTAATCAGGGTGCAGGACTTGTAAATTAAAAAGAAAGAAAAAGGAAAAATCCCACTTTCTCCTTTCAAGGTAGTCCTTGCACATCACTGTTTGGTGCTCAATCTAGCATGACTTCTAACCTTTATATATTTGGGTTGCTAAATAGGAGAGTCACCATTATCTGTTTAATTTGAAATCATGATTTTCCTGTGAACTGTTCTAATCTTGGCTTTACCAGCAGATGGGCTTATGCCTAAAATAAGACTAGCTTCACACCTACTCATTTTCTGTTTAAATTCTTTTTTATAAGAAGATGAAAGGCTAGGGGTTGAAATTTTCATTTTTTATGTGATTCCTTCTTGCAGAAGTTTCCAGACTTGAAATATGCAGCCGTAAATGCATGCAACTGCAACGGCTGCAACACCCAATCTCACTGCTGTTCACGTCTTGCCAACCCCTGGCAATGTCTGCATAGGGTATGCTGGTCTCAGGCACTCTCTACCTCTCTTAGCATACCTGGTCATGGTGGTTTAAAGCACCATTTTTTTTTTTTTACGGTGGGAGTCATACTTCTGCAACAAAGCCCTCTTTTTCTGAATGTCCATGGCCTTCAGGTTGTATGTACATTCTCCTGTCATCCTAAGACCAATTTTTAGAAATAAGGCAACTGTTCTTTTATTAAAATGCCCTCCTTACCAAATAGGAGTACATTTGAAATACCAACATTTCTTGGAGTGAGAAAATGAGAGTCTAAAACTCATGTCAGAGTCATAGTAGATAGCCTCTAGGGAAAGTGGGCTCAGTCAACTGCAGAGTTGTTTAGTTTCTCTAAAGCAGATATGCAACTTTGGGGTTGAACTGATTTCTCAGGACAATAGAAAAAAAGAGAGAGCTGCCACCTTCTCAGCTCTTCCCCCAAGCCTTTCCTCCAGATAAATGCTGCTCAACTGTTTTAACAGCAGTGTTTGAAGAGATGCCAAATTAGTAACCTGTCCAGAGAACAGTATCTTGGTTCCCTTACTTGGTGGTGACAGATAGCTCAGAACTCATCACCTCATAAAACTAGCTTGTGTTGCTTTCTCTCTAATGCATTACCTTATCGTTGCCAGCATTCAGGCTCATCAGTCACTTCTTTGATGACATGTACCCTCCCAAAGTCTTCCCAGGTTTTCCCTCTTTTGACTTGACTTTCTACTTCTGAGAAATTTTTCATTATAAACTCTCTTCCAAAATATACTAAATAAAACTTACCTGTATACCTTTTTACGGTCCTTCTATGCCACCTCCCCATTCAGAGAAGGGCCCATTTTCTTTGGGCAGAAGTTTGTAAACATATGGAATTCATTACCAGAAGAGTTTTGGTTCAGGCTGTTTCCGATCCTTAAGCCAGTTTCCTAACCATGACAAAACATTCCCCACAATCTCATCATGACTCATTTTTATTTTTAAATAACCTCTGGTGTGGAACTTTGTCAAGGCTTTTCAGAAGGTTAAAGAAATTATGTCCACATGCTTGTTGACCCCCTCAATAAGTGAAGTTCTAAAGAGAATTTTAGTAGACTAAGCACATTCCCTCCTAACAGAAATCTCTGGCTACGTTTGCCGAATAACCCATGACTGAATATAAATTTATCTAAATCTTAATGTGTGCTCATCATGATGCTGAGCCTGATGAGGGGATAGAAAGCCGTAGAAAGGCATAGTCTTTGGTATTAAACAGTTTAAAATCAAGCCAGAGAGGCTAAAAGAAGTCACAAAAACCGTAGTGAACAATAAGATACAAAAGCGTGATGGTGACTAAAATTATAAAAGGAGTTCAGGAAGTAAAGAAATACGTGTGTTTGAAGAAAAATGGAAAAATCTTCACAGAGGACAGAGCCCTTGAGTTTGGTCTTGAACGATGAATAGACTTTGATTGAGACAAGCAGAAGGGAAGAAGGGGGCTGCAGGGGGCTTTCAAGCTTTCCAGAAACAGAAGACAGAGAAACAACACAAGCAAAGACTTTGAGGTAGGATCACCTGGTTAGAGTGGAGGAACCACGTGAATGAGTCTGATGAGTTGAGAAAAACCAAATTAAGAAAGGCATAGAACAACCAGCTACCAGAATTAGAACCTGATAAGATAGGTGATAATTATTAAGGACTTTGGAGCATATTTAAGAACTTAATGTACAAAGAAAAGAAGGTGATTCGTGACGGGAAACAGAAAGTTTATTGAAGGGCTGTCAGGGCAAGCCAAAATTGAGAATTCTTTTTAAAAATTTCATGTCAAAATAGCATAAACATGAATGAAGATAGAAATGAAAGATGCAAGGGATGGTAATAATGGACGTGACTTTCTAAAGGAATCAGTCCTGGCACCAAAATCTATGTTTCCTAGGTCTGTCACAGCAAAGCACCACAAACTACGTGGCTTAAAATAACAGAAATTTATGTTCTCATGGGTTTGGAGGCTAGATGTCCAAAATCAAAGTGTTGACAGGTCAGTACTCCCTCAAAGGCCCTAATGAAGAATCCTTCCTTGCCTCTTGTAGCTTCTGGTAGTTGCTGGGAATCCGCAGCATTGCTTAGCTCGTAGCAGCATAACTCCAATCTCCGCCTCTTTTTTCACATGGGCTTCTTCCCTGCGGGTCTGTGTCTCTAATATGTTCTCTTCTTATAAGGACAACAGTCATTAAATTAGGGCCCACCCTACTCTTGTGTGACCTCATCTTAACTAAACACATCTACAAAGACCCTATTTCCAAATAAGGTCACATGCTGAGGTTCTGGGTGGACATGAATTTGAGGAGAACACTATTCAACTCAGTACACAGAGTGAAATCCAGAAAGCACATGGAGGGGTCAATCTTACAGGACCTCAAAGAGAGGAAAGTGTAGGGGAGGAAACACTTCTACCTTCTTAGATTTGTGGCTGGGCCTAAGAATTAACCAGACATAAGGCAGATTAACGGGAGAAAAGCATACAGATTTTATTTAATATTTCTATATATACACAGGAGTCTTCAAAAGGAAAATGAAGACCTAAGGAAGCCTTTAGGCCCAAAAGCTTAGCTACTGACTATATTTTATTTAAATTACTCTTGCCTCTTCCAAAAGTTTTGATAACGTTAAGCAAGGGGGGTTTAGGAGGAAAACCCTTATTCTTTGAAATCATCTGTCCTGTCCAACCCCTTCACTTTGAGAGTGGGGAGATAGGAACAGGGAAGTAAAGTGCTTGCCCAAGAACAAATTGTGTTAAATCAGAGGCCAAGCGAGAACCAAGGTCACTCACGACCCACGCAGTGTGACCTTTCCTCTCCCTGTGAACTAGCCAGGCCTGGTTTGGCATTCCCAATCACCCCCAGTAAATTATAGCTATTTTCCATCGCCATTTTCACAACCAGCATTCAGGCAGTTGTCGTTGGTACTATAAAGCCTCCCTCAGCAGTAGGGACGCCAGGTCTCCTGCTGGTTTTGTATAAATTCACTAGAACAGCTGGTTCACCCAAGTTTTCCTCTTGATACTTTTGAATATGAACTGGCTGGAACAGGTTGGCCCTGCTGTTGGTCCCTGTTGCTGGGACACAAGTGTAAAGCCATACCAGACAAACAGGTCACTGCGGGATCCCCTCTGTCATTGCTGTCTGTCAAACACCTTTCCCAGGACCCAAGTCCAGTTACCCTGGAAGTTGTCAAATTAAACTTTTTAAAACCCCATGGGTTGTGCTCTTTGTTGCAGATATGTTATAGGTCAATACAGTGTTTTGTTGGGTTTTTTTAATGTATGGATTAACTGCCTATGTCATGCATGAGCAGTAAGAACAAATGGAAATCCACATGTCACTTAAGTGGAGAACCTAGATTTGTTTCACCAAAGTAAGAATAGACATTGTTCAGTTTAAAAAGACCCATCTTCCATTGCCTGTGACCCCAATTTCTTACATTTAACTTTCCTGATGTCTCTAGAGGTTTATCCATGCAGTTATTTTTTTACTTTAACAGGCTTTGGTAAGAATATGTCTTTTCTGTTAATTCAGCTGATCCTGTACTCAAAGGTAAACTGTCAGCAAAACAAAAAAATATACAGCAAATGCTGAGGTAAATCTTAAAGATAAATTTGTATGTGTGTGTTTGTGGGGAGGGTGGTTCAGTTAAGCTGCCTTGAAGACAACAACTATTGTTTTCGTTATTTAGTTCTTAAAAATCTTTCTTATTCTAATGGTTTGTTACAATTTATTGGGAATGGACTTTGTGCTTAGAGATTAGAGCAAAGCTTTTATCAGACTATCTGGGTTTGAAATCCTGCCATGTCATTTATTAACTCTGACCTTTGGCAAGTGAACTAAACTTTATGCACTTCAGTTTCCTCATCTGTAGATATAGTGATAACATCTAAATTCTGGACTGTTTGCAAGTATTAAATTATTTTTTTAATATTAAAAAAATTTTTATTATATTTGACATTCAACATTATATTAGTTTCATGTGTATAGCATAGTGGTTAGAAATTTATATAACTTATGAAGTGATCCCCCCGATAAGTCTAATACCTACCTGGCACCATACATACATATTATAATATTATTGACTACATGCCTTATGCTATACTTTACATCCCCATGACTATTTTGTATTAATAACTACCAATTTGTACTTCTTAATCCCTCCCCTTTTTTCACTCATCCCCAAACCCCTCCCACCTGGCAACCCTCAAAATGTTCTCTGTATCTATGAGTTTGTTTCTGTTTTGTTTGTTTGTTTATCTTGTTATTTAAATTCCACATATAAGTGAAATCATATGGTATTTGTCTTTCTCAATCTGACTTATTTCACTTAGCATAATATCCTCTAGGTCCATCCATGTTGGCACAAACTATAAGATTTTATTACTCTTAAGGTCAAGTAATATTCCATTGTATATTTGTGCCGTATCTTCTTTATGACAAGAATTAAATTAAATGAGATAATTTAGGTAAACCATTTAGCACAGCCATACCTCGTACATCATAATAACTCAAATGCCCTTATTATCATCATTATTATATTTTTTTCACTTTTTCCTGCCTTTAGTTTATGTAAAAAACTGTTTTTGCCCCAAACAGAATTTTTATAGTAATTCCAGCAGTAAATAACAGGGTGCTAGTAAAAAAAAAAAAAACTCCCCGTACACTTTTGTTTCATAAGTAGATCATTCTCTACCACTCATTTATTCTATACCATTCATTTATTCATCAGTTATTTTTTTTAATTTGTATTATATGCAAGGCAATACATATTATGTCCCAACCCAGTATACCTTTTCTCTATTTTTAGTTATTTTTATTATTTTTTTAAAGAACATCATGTATCTGAAGAACCACTTCCTAAAGAAAAGTGTAATATCAGTTCAGTTAACATATGCCTGTCTCATATGTTTGGTCTTAAAGTGCAGTAACAGAGCTGGTTGTTTAAAATGTGCATCAGGAGTCTAGGAATCTAATCTCTGTTGTGAAAAAAAAAAATCAGCTCTGTGATTTCAGGCAAGTTATTTCACCCTGTGGGCTCTAATCTCCCTGATCCAGAAAAGATGGTCTTCAAATAGCTTGGTAGTGTTTAATCATTTTGGTGAACTGGACTCATGAGTGGCTCTAATGATATCATTACCCCCTCTCCAGAAGTATGAAAATACAAAGTTATAATTAACATTCAATTTCAAACTGTTCCTGGTCCTCCTTGAAGCCCACTGTGAACCGTGGAGGTCCGTGGACCA
>NW_017731839.1:899901-902269 GCF_001890085.2 Hipposideros armiger | reverse complement strand
TACCACCTCTTCTTTACCCATTCATCCATTGATGGACAACCAGGTTGCCTACATATCTTGGATTTTGCAAATAATGCTGCAATGAACATATGGATGCACACGGCCCTTCAAAGTAGTGTTTTGGGTTTCTTCGGATAAATACCCAGAAGTAGGATTACTAGGTTCTTCTTTGTTTCTTGTTATAGCTTTTGTTTTAAAGTCTATTTCGTCTGATATATTTTACTGCCTTAGCTTTTTTCTTTGTTTGTTTCCATTTGGATGAAATATCTTTTTCTATCCCTTTACTTTCAGTCTCTGTGTTTTTCTATCTGAAGTGAATATCTTATAGGCAGCATGGGTAAGGGTCTTGTTTTCTTATCCATTCAGCCACCCTGTGTCTTTTGACTGGAGCACTTACCCATTTACATATAAAATAATTGCTGATGGATATGTAGTTATTGCCATTTTATTATTCCTATTTTGATCTTTTTCTTCAAGAAATACCATTAACGTTTCTTATAATACTGGTTTGGTGCTGATGGTCTCCTTTAGTTTTCTCTTGTCTGGGAAGCTGTTTATCTGTCCTTTGATTCTAAATGTTAACTTTGCTGGGTAGAGTAATCTTGGTTGTAGGTCCTTGCTTTTCATCACTTCGGCTATTTCCTGCCAGTCTCTTCTGGCCTGCAAAGTTTCTGTTGAGAAATCAGCTGAAACTCATATGGGAGCTTGCTTGTAAGCTAATAGCCTTCCTCTTGTTGCTTTTAAGATTCTTTGTCTTTAACCTTTGGCATTTTAATTATGATGTATCTTGGTATGGGCCTGTTTGAGGTCATCATCATGTTTGAGACTCTATGTGCTTTCTGGACTTGTATGTCTGTTTCCTTCACCAGGTTAGGGAAGTTTTCCATTATTATTTCTTCAAATAGGTTTTTAATTCCTTGATCTCTCTCTTCTCCTCCTGGTNCACACACACACACACACACACACACACACACACACACACACACACGATTGACAATACCTGAGCCCAAGGCAAAGCCCTGGAGTAAGGAAATGGCATACTGGTAAGCAGAATTCTAAGATGATCCCAATGACCCTTGCCCTTGTGTAATCTCATCCCCTTGATCATGGGCAGAATCTGAATACAATGAGCTGTCACTTCCATGATTATGTCACATCAATGTGGTAAAAGGGATTTGGCACATGTAATTAAGCTCCCAAATCAGTTTACCTTAAGAGAGCAAGATTATCCAGGATGGCCTGACTTTATCACATAAGTCTTTTAAATCTAGGCCTAGAAAGCAGAGAGAGGAAATCTTTGAAGCACCAGAAGGATTCCACTGTGATTTCTGGCTTGAGGGCGGAGGGGGTCCTCCTGCAACAACTGTGGGTGGCTTCTAGAAGCTGAGAGGAGCCCCTCCCCCCAGCTGACAGCTAGCAAATAATAGGGGATCTGCATCCTACTGCAAGGAATTAAATTCTGCCAATGGGAAGAATGAACTTAGCAAGAATTTTCCCCTAGTCTCCAGATGAGAACTCAGTCCAGACAATTGCTTGATTTCAGTCTCATGGAACCTTGAGTAGAGAATCCAGTTGTGCTGTGAAGGACTGCTGCTGACCTATAGAACTATGAGCTAATAGATGGGAATTGTCCTAAGCTGATACCCTTGTTATTTCTCTTTACACAGCAACAATGAACTAATGCGAGAAAGAAAGAAGATGTTTGTATCTTGCTTCTTCATAGCGAGGCACATGGAAAAGATTTTCTTCCACCCCTTTAAAAGCCAAATTCATATACCCTCAGGCTGTGCTTGATTTTCTTAAGCTGTCAAATAAGTCTACTTTACACTTTCAACAAATACTTGTTGAGCTTCAGGTGATATTGTAGAAACTGTGTATAGAGGTATGAGCAAAATTATTAGGATTTGATTTTTTAATTTAAGCCAGTCTAGACCATTAGAGAAGTAAAGTGAAGCATTTCAAGTGACTTGGTTTAATACTGGTAGCATTATCATAGTGTACACCTGCCTACATTTTAATAAGTAAACACATAGATGTAACTTATTTCTTATACTAATTTTTATAATTTATTGGCAGTGTGTGTCTGATAACTTGCATCTGATAACATACCACATCTCACAGCAATATTATTATTTTTAAATGGTTCTCTGCTACATCAGTTCAGCAATACATTGAATTTTGTACTGAATCTTGAGTTTGATTGGAGTGAATATATTCATTTATTCATCAAACATGTATTGAGTGTCTACTATGTGTCAGACACTCTCTTAGGCTTTAAGTATATAAAGATTAAAAAGAAAAATAGATGTGATTTAACAAACTCACAGTTTATGAAGAGATCAGCATACAACAATTATGTTTATTATTA
>NW_017731839.1:888049-893311 GCF_001890085.2 Hipposideros armiger | reverse complement strand
TGCTAAAGAGTCTGAACTTGATCCTAAGAGCTTATAGGGATACTTGAAGGAAATTGACTTGGTCAGGTTGTACTTTAGATCTGGGTACAACTGGATAACCTCAGTAGTTATGTGGGACGGGGGACAGAGGAAGAATTGGGTAAATTCTAAATTCTTTTTATCTTTTTGTTTATTTGACTTTTCTAGTTTTCCAACAGTGATCATGCACTTCATGCAGGGGAAGAGAAGCAGGGAGAAAAATAAAACAAAGAGTATCTCAAATATTTCCTGGGTTTTGTAATACATAGAAGTGACACTTGCTAGATAGCAATTTGTATGTTTTTATACTTATTTCTTCATATTCTTACTCAACTTTCAGCAATAACAGCTAATATTCCACTATCAGAGAGCTTTTTGCATGATTCTTCAATAATTATAAATATTACATTCAATTCTGAAATACTGCCTTCTAATAACCAGCATTAATCAGATGGCCATTCAGGTGTTAACTGCCTGTGGCTAGATTCTGGTTAGGTGCTATACCAGGGTTTCTCAAAGTGTGAAACAGTGACTCACAAGATAAATTTCACCTAAGATGCTCATTAATGCAAATTCCCGGACCCCAAGCCAGTCCTACTGAATCTGAAATCTCTGGGGTTGGAGCTTTAGAATCTGCATTTTAATCTGTAACTCAAGCATACTAAAATCAGGGGGTCACTGCCTGCTTATTGTTTCCTAACCAATTGTGTTGAAATCACCTGCGGAGTTCATTGAAAATACAGCCCTGGATGACTCCTAAAGGTTCTGATCTTGTAGGTCTGACCTGACCTGGGGATCTATGAGTATATTTTAAGTGCCCTGGTGAATCCAATGGTAATTACTGGCTTCCCCTTCTGCACTTGATACCCTCATACAGGTGATCCAGAAGAAATGACAGCATTTCCCACAGCCCTTCTTCTCTCTGAACATGAGTGAGTGAACCTAAGATTATCTTACCTACCCTTTAAAAATTCACCAGTACAGGGAAATTTACTGTGACTCCACAAAGAGTCTTTGCTTGACTTTCAATGGAATCTTGCAATGTCTGGGATAAACATTGAAGGTAGTGATAGAAAGCTAGAGTAAGTTCTAGCAACGAGAGTTTACGAAGATCCTGGTACTTTCTCCATTTTCACAGATAGCCTGAAATGCATTTTAATATTCTTGAAGGCTACAACCTAAACGTATTCTTAACTTTTTTTTTTTTAGTTATTCCTTTTTTTCCTAAATGACAGCAAGTCAGTTATAACTAATATAGGATTAAAACAGTTTTTCCAATGTGTCAAGATCCTGGCTGACCTAATGGCATTTCAGAGGTAGAAGCTATCATCTTCATAGTGTTAAAATGCAATTTCAGGCAAATTATTATTTACTGGGATGAAAAAATAGATGAAATCTTGGATAGCAGATGAATAATTTCAGAGGGTCCGTAAATTACGGAGAGTTTGGTATCAGCTAAAGATAATTAATTCTCTTAGAGACTAATAAATAAAGATAACAATATGTTATACTATGCTTAGCACGTCTGGTACCTCAAAACTGAGAATCAAAGAAAAAGTGAAATTTGAGTCAGCCATCCTAACTGAAAACGCCACCTCTGAGGTGACTCAAACGGCTTTTTCATGAAATCGAGTGCTGCATTAGACGTAATCACTGGCCTTCAGCTCAGGACAATGCAGTAATCACTGGGGGTGAAAGGGGGATTATCAGCTTTCAGTTGGCTAAAGAGTCAGGTGGCACCAATATTGTAAAGTGGGTCAATATTTGGACAATCGATTTTTTTCTCTCTTCTCAGTCTTCAAATGTTAAAGGGGCAAAGAAAAGGGCAGAAAATGGACTAAAGGTTAAGAACAGCAAAAAAAGAACAAGAGCACAAGTAGAAGTCACTTTTCTTAAGTTGTCATGAAGGAACCAAAGTTTAGTTATTAAAATCGGAATTTTAGAATTGGATGGGCAAATAAAATTCACTTAGTCCAGCTTGCTTACATGCTAGACATAGAAATAAATGACCAGCTGAAGTGAAAGTATTGTTTGAATGGACATAACACTTATTTTTTAATATAGGTTCTACTGGTGCTATCCCACTATTTTCAGGGGTTTTATTGTTTTGTTTATTTTAATGGAGATTCCATCTTTATATAAGCATTCAACTGAGTTTTTTCCCCAAAAAAACATGCTGTATACTTTAAATGATAGGGTTTTTGTTTTTTTGTTTTTTGTTTTGTTTTTTTGTTTGTTTTATGAAAAGGTGTTGCCATATCAGGAATAAGCATAGAAATAAAAATAGTTTGAAAAACTTGTAAACCATGTGAAATTCTCGTGAACACCTTCTATGTACCAGGCAGTGAGTCCATGGCCTGATCTGAAAGAACTGACAGCCCAGTGAAGGAAAACTGACACCTGAACAAATATCAAATAATTTCAATAAAATGTAGTGTTATGATATAGGTATATAAATACTATGAAAAGAACTGGACATAAAACATCTTGAAAGAATAGAAATCAATGTAATCTGGAAGATTTAGTGGCCACATTTCTAAAGAATAGTATTAATAAATTGCCTTCACTGCATTCATCCAAGTCAAGAAAACAAAATTGATGCTTTAAATGGTGAAAAGAAGGAGAAATAAAAATTGGGAAGTTTTCATTTCACAGACTAGTTTCCAGTTGGGTCATTAAAAAGAAAATACCTCATGGTAGAAAGAATATATGAACAGCATAGCACCTAATGCAGGTCAGCAGGAATTATGCTGGCTAACACAAAGCTAATAAGCTCTGTCCTTAAGTAGCTCAGTCTGGAGAAAGGCACAGGTAAATAGAAAACTCTATTATAAGTGCTACAATACCTACAGCACAGAGGGCCGTTTTTTTCCTCTGATTTTGAATTGGTTAGCAGAGAGAAATCTCCTTGGAGAATACAACAACAACAAAAAAGTACAGCCATAATTAGCAGAAACCCAAACCCTGGAAATTGGAAGCAGAATAGAATACATCCTATTACCTACTCTGAGTTGGTACAAACCTGCCAGGTGTAGATTTGCATACAAGTAACCACTTCAGGTAGCACAGGTCAACACCTGCAGCCACCCTGCAGCCACAAACACAGGTGGTTGTGCAGCATTTTTGAAAATTTAGCTACTAAATTACAGTCTCCTATTCCTACCCTAGGCTAATCTGGCCTTATTTTCTATTCTTAAAGAGAACCAATAATGTAAAACCATTCAAGGGCCAATGAAACCCAAATAAAGTTAATTCCCTGCTCCAGGGGTTCTCCAACTCTGATTATAGTTTGCTAAAATGCAAATTCCTGTGACCAACCCACATCTATTGAATTAAACCCATTGAGAGTGGGGCCTGGGGCATCTTTTTTTTTTTTCCAGGCAAGTCAACGGGTTCTGATAGAGGTGGTTTATAAACCTCATTTTGAGGAGCACTGCCTTAGATTACACAAATATGTGCATGCTAGTCAGATGAAATCAGGTATATTTGGCCCAAGAGTAAGATGATAAAATGTCTCTGCCATGTTTTTATTTAAATACTTAAAATCATTATAGTATTAAGTTATACAATTATATGACCATTCGTTCTTTTTATACAAGTTCAAATAAGGAATTATATAGAATAAAAAATGCCTTCTTCCCTTCATCCTCCTCCCACTATGGACACTCCCCACCCGACACTCTTAATTGTGTGGCACAGTGTTGCTTGAAGCCAATTTCTATTAACATGCCCCCCCGCATTTAGCCTCTTTTCCCATTAGATAAGAGAGAAGCCCCGGTACGACCGGAAAGCTGAATTCTCTCTGAGGGGGTGCCCCGGTATGACCGAGGCCGATAAGGCTCCCTCTGAGGAGTGTCTCACTGTGTGACTGGGACCTGTTGAAATGCAAACAGTTAATCTCCTCTTGGGAGGACACAGTAATCAGGTGTCCTAGGGGCTAGGCGCGGATATGCGAAGGCATAGCATTTGCTGGAACATAATGGGATGTGTTAAAGGAAAAAGGCTTTGAAGCACAGGCCTCAAACTGATGCTAATTTGATTGACAGCAGTCTTACTTCTTTGAAAATTCTCAATAAAAACCATGCGCTGACCCGATTCGGGGCTCGCTCAGATTCTCTGAATGAGTCCCTTGGGCTTGCTCAGTTTCTCTGACTGAGTCCCTTGGNGCCTTCTGCCATAGTGCTGTAGCATCACAAATAACATTTAAAGATAAGTACCAGAGTTTAGGGTGAGTATAGTACCTATTACTTGAACCTCAGTGCTCTGATCTCAATCCTAGGCCTCCTGAGGGCGGGCCCTTCAGAGTAGCCCAACAGGCAATCCAGCCAGCCTGCTGCCTGAGTTCTAGCCAATAGCTGACTTCCCCACCAGCTCCTTGCCAGCTGGCCATTGGAGGAACATTGGTATCACATGGTTGGAAACTAAGAATGCCTGCAAAGAAACTCAGGAAGCTCTGGGGTTAGGGATAGGGCCCTGGGAGTGGCAGCTGTATCAGAGCCCCAGCCTCTGAGGGTTGAACCTGGGCCCCAGGCTTACCAAGCATCTGCAGTCCCAGCAGGCAAGGGCCCTAGAAGACCTGGACAGCCCGTTTGAGACCACCACCAGCTAGGATCCCCTGCTGCTTGACAAGTATGATATTCCTGTTTCTTGTTTAAACTCACTTGGTTGGGATTATTACGTTTTCTCCCCAACACCCCCATAACGAGGAAAAGTGGACCAGCTTGGCCTGGAGGGTAGGGAGTGTGTGACATTGAAACAGCCGCACAACTGGGAGGAGGTCAGGGGGAGAGGCCCATGGTTTGCAGACTTGGGCGGAGGGAAATTCATGTGTGGAGGTTGGGAAGGAGCCAGAGAATTGTTTATTTATTTATTTATTTTACTAAAAAACAGTTATTAGCATGGCTCAGAGAGTAACTTGTGGGATTTGCCAAAACTCAGTTCTCGGCATTACCAACTTACTGAAAGAAAAATTTGCCAATTTTTCAGTTCATCAAAAACTTATTTTAATTAACTTTCTCCAAATATTATAGCAAATCATTTCCCATAAATGGTTGCAACAGTTATTAAGGATGTTTCTCACTATTTAGTGTGTTTTTTTTCTTTTTTCACTTGAGGCAATTTGAAATACACAAAAATTCCTCATTCCCCAAATCATAAATCCAAAGTACCTAAAAGACAGAAACTTTGGTCACTGGAAATAAAGTTAAATGACTTTGGTGAGATTAAACTAACTGCAAACTAAAG
>NW_017731839.1:883772-885874 GCF_001890085.2 Hipposideros armiger | reverse complement strand
TGTTTGTTTCTATGTATTAGGTAGAGCTGCTATGTCTCTCAGTCTTGGTAGAGTGGCTTCATGCAGTAGCTGTCCTGTGAGGCCCAGTGGCACAGTCTCCCTGGTCACCTAAGCTGGATGCTCCAGTATGTCCCTTGTGTGGATTGTGTGTACCCTCCTGTTGTAGCTGAGCCTTGTTTGCTGTTGACACATCAATGGGAAGGATTGACTTTCAGGATGACTAGTCGTGAGGACTGGCCATGACTACAGTGGAGAAGCTATTGGACAGAGCAGGATTAACTTTAGCAGGGCTCTGGTGCCTGCCCAGTCTGATCTTTGGGTGTGTCTTTTGTGGAGGTGGCTGGGTGGTACCCTGGTGTTTTCTGAAGCTGGCTCCTGGATGTGTCAGTTCTGAGGCCTCATGGGAAGGACACTGTTGCAGGTCAAGGTCAGCCGTGCTACCTGTGCCCTGGCTGGGGCCACTTGATATGAGCTACAAAGTGACCAGCAGATGGCTGCCACTTGTGTTGGACCTGGGAGAGGCTAAGTTGCAAACAGAGGCCAACTACCACTAGTGCCAGACTTGCCGCTGCTTAGCAAGAAGTAAGGGGCATATTGAGGCCAATGCTGCTTGTTTGGGGTTTGTGAACCTTTGAGAAATTTTAGAGAAGTCTGCAGCATGAGCCAAGACAGATCATTTGTATGGAAAAGCCACTGGATGTCATGTGGGTGGGCCTGCAAGTTGGGTGGGACAGAGTTCCAGAGAATCACCAGGGCAGGGCGAATGATATTAGCCAGGTTGATGGAGACTCAGGTATGGCACCTGCCTAAGTCTGCACAATGGGTGGGGGGTTGGGTTCAACAAAGGAACAATAGCTTTTGCCAGCTTTCTGTGTGGAAGAAAGCTGCCCCTCCAGCCCTCGCCCTGAAGTCAGACAATTCAGTTCCTCTTCATATGTCCCTGGTGCCTTTCGAGCTGCTGCCCCAGTGCTGGAGCTCAGAGTGAGCAAGTCCATCAGCAAGTAAGTCTCTGTGCATGCAAGCCCTTTAAGAGGTTTGCCTGGGACCCTAGCCACCCTCAGACTCCCTCAGCCACAATCTCCAGTGGTTTTCACAGTCAGAAGTAATGGAGACTTCTCAACCTAGCACTGGAACCCTGGGCTGGGAAACCGGGTATGGGGCTGGGACCCCTCACTCCTCAGGGAAGACCTCTGCCACCGAGATATCCCTCCAGATTGTTAACTGCCCCACATGGATGTGGGGCCAGCATGTTCTGCATCTCCGCCCCTCCCACCAGTCTGGATGTGACTTCTTCAGTATATCCTGTTATAGGACTTCTGTTCAGCTAGACTTCAGACGATTCTCAATGATGGTTGTTATGTAGTTTAGTTGTAATTTTGATGTGGTCGTGAAAGAATGAAAGCACAGTGTTTACCTACTCTGCCATCTTGATCAGAGGTCATCTAGTGTGTTCTCAATGTGGTCCCAGTTCTAGATCTCGGGCAAGTCAGTTCATCTCTCTAAGCTTCAGTTTATCCATCTCTATTCTTTATATTTACTTCAAGCCTTTGTTTGAGGAGCCTGATCTGAGCTTTGTTTACAGTCTGCTTGTCTCTAAACATTACTTTTAAAGAAACTTTAAATTTTGTTATCAAATGGCTTAGAATGCTCTTCCCCTAGGCCCTTTCTTGACTACTCCCTCTTGTTATTCAGATTTTAAAGATGCTTTTCCTGACACACACACACACACACACCCCGCAACCCCCCCACACACACACACACACACTTGCAGTAAAATGTTGCTTCTGTCCATACCCTGCACTATAGTTTTAAAGAAATCTACTGAGTAATCATAATGTGAAATTGAATTTCAATTCTTTAAAATGATTTTATGAAAACAATTATATGAAAACCCCAGTCAACTAAAACATGGCAGAAATCATCAGAAGCTGTTTAAAAACCCCATCCAATATAAACTGCCATAAACATTACAGCTTTTTTTTTTTAAATCAGTATTTAATCTTTGGGATAATCAGTTTTCTGGTTAAACTTGTTTCCAGTGAAACAATTTTTGGCAACTTGACCTGAAACTAAACAATATCAAGAGGTGGCAGGTAGAACAG
>NW_017731839.1:873013-878077 GCF_001890085.2 Hipposideros armiger | reverse complement strand
CTTTAGTGTATAAAATAGAATTATTGTGATGTATCTATCAGAAGGGGTGTAAGATCTTCATCTTACTGGGGGGCATCCAAAGGGGAATTTAAATCTTCTAAGATATAAAGCAGTATCTGTTTCCCAGTCAGAGCTTCAGAATTTGTCACAATTGCAGTGTGTTTGGCCATGTCAGATACTGAGGCGCAGACGGCTCCCAGCAACTATGAATCACCTGTGTTATTTCTGCGAATTGCCTGCGCATATTCTTTGCCCACTTTTCCATTTATGTTTGTTTTTTTCCCATTGATTTGTTGGCATCTTAAATAGTCTGGGTGGTAATTCTATCTGTGAAATAACAAGAAAATAAGACAACCAATACTCACAATATTAATGCAATTGGGATTATAAATATGAAATCAATATTATAAACACTATTTAACTTAGTCTATCATTTGGTTTTTTTAAATTTTATTTATGATGCCTTTTATCATACAGAGCTATTTTCTCTTTTTATCTGGTCAAATCTGAACATCATCATCTCTGTGGATTCTAAATGTACCTGCGCTGTCTATTGCTTCTGGTTGTGTGTGGTGGGAGGGGGTGGCTGTAGTAAAGGGGGGGCGAGCAGTGTAAAAATTGATCAGAGTTTTTCGATTCAGTGGCTGGTGGTCAGTGGTACCAGTAACTGCCATACAGGATCAAGGAAAAGAAGCAGCTTTGAGAAGGAAGGGAGTTGCTGAGTTCTGTGTGGAGCATGTTGAGTTTTAGATTCCAACAGGACATCTCTGCTGTCATGTCCAGAAGCAAGTTGAAATACACCCATCGTTCACCAAATAAGCAATCTCATTATGGGTGTTTGCACCCCAAGCCTGGCACTCACATTCTGGTTTTGCTGTGCATGTTCACATTCTTTGCTTGTTTGAGGTTGAAGCCTAGCCATCAGCTCAAAGCACGTGATGTCAAGTTCCTAGGACCAGACTGACCAGATCTTCACTGGCTGAACTTACTCTCACAGTCCTTGTTCTTTCATTGAAATACAATATTGCATATATTTTTAAAACAAGACCTTTGGGGCAAAAATTATTCCCAAGCTCTTTGCAAGGGTTGCTACCTATTTGTACTAAATTGCACAGTTTCCAAACCACTGAATAAACCACCAGCATTTATGGTTCAGCAGCTACCAAGCCTTCCTGCTTCAGGACTTTTTACATTTATGAATGTGGACAGTTTATAGCTGTTTATAGATATTTATTGTCAACATCTGTTATTGACTCACCAGCTTGCTACTTGCATACTTTCCCATAACCTTGCAGATATTACACTGAGACACTGAAGCTCAGAGAGGTGGTCTTGCCCAACATCTCACAGCTAGTAAGTGAAAGCACCAGGATTTAAACAAGAGTGTATGTGGAGCAAGAGGGAGCGATGTTCATACCGAATAATGTTTAAGCCTAGAGCTCAGGAGAGTGATCTAGACCAGAAATTGGACCTGAGAGACTCTCTGTACTTGAAGCTCTGGAGTTGAATACAGGGCCAGCTTCATGGACATGCAGTTTGTGCAGCCACAAAGGGCCCGTGCTTCGTTTCATACTCTGCTGTTGCTATCTTGAAATTTATAATAATTGCTGAGCAAAGGACCCTGCATTTTCATTTTGCACGAGGCCCCGCAAATTATGTAGTCAGTCCTGGGTAAATGAGATTGCTCCAGGGATGTGAATAAACTAAGAACAACAGTAGGGTAAGGAACAGAGTACAGGCAGAGCCAACCTGGAAGGACTGGCAGAGGTAGGCTTGTCCATAAAGAGAGCTGTGAAATAATGATAAGCAAAGCAGGAAGAAAACCAAAGAGGAAGAGTGTGATAGCAGCCGAGGGAGGAGTTCCAGGAGAGAAATGTGGATCTACAGGGTCACCAGCTGTAGATAGGTCCAGGTGACTGAAAGCCAAAATGAGACCTTTGTCTTCTGAATGGTCTTAAAGTGGGAAAGTGTGCTGGCGGGGAACACATGCAGCTCAGGTGTGATGGTGAGCTCGGTAAGTGGCGCTGGTGTATGTGGACTATTTATGGAAGCATTTTGGTCATGACAGGGAGGGGAGCAGTTTGAAGGGGATGCAGAGTCAAGGGACAACAGCTTTATTATAATGATTGAAATAAGAAAATGGTGGTGCCTGGGGGAAGAGGAGAGAAAGGGCCAGTAGAAAGAAAGGAATTTAGAATTCAAGAGAACTTATTATTATCCTAAGGTCACATATAAAAGAATGAATGGTGGGCATACAGTAGGGGAAGTCAGTTATGGAGAGAAAAAAATGGGTGCAGGTGAACAAGTGAATGTGCAAGGAAATTGAGGGAGCTTGTGCTGGATAACTTTTCTTTTTTTTTTTCTTATGACGCAGGAACAAGTTCCAAGTTGGAGATAGGAGAAGGGATGAAAGTCCCAGCCAGTCAATCACGAGTAACAGAAATGTCAGGCACCCCAAAGTTCATGTCAAACCACATCTAGCATTTTCTTCCATGGCTGTTATGAATTTGAAGATGAGAGACTCATATTCACATTCCTATCCAATAGTCTTAGTTGTTTATAATTAGGTAGAAAGTAACATGTCTCCTGATTGCTTTTTTTTTATAGCCTGAATCTGAAAATTACTAGAAAGGTAAAGCAGAAAGAACTAAATTTTCCACTTTGGGCAGAATGGTAATTCCAGGAAGTCTTGATATTTTAAATTATATAATTATACTAACTTTTGGTTCTGTGTCATTTCAAACCTACTAGACTCAGTGCATATGAAAATGACCAATCTCATTTAACCCCTATAAGACTTCTGTATCATTATCTATAATTATATAGATGATCGAAACTTCAAGAATTAAGGAAGTTGTTCAGGGTCGCAGCTCATACCAGAGTCAGGATTGAAACCAAGCCTGACACGTTTGTGACCCCTGTCCCTCTCTGACTACATGCATTAAAAGAAACTCATGGCTTAGAGTAGTTTTGTACACAATATTCCACCCAATCTTCATAAACAGCCCTGTGAGGTAGATCTCTCCATTTTGCAGATAAGGAAGCTGTGGTTCAATGTAACTTGCCCAAAGTTACTTGAGTTAGTAAATGAATTCAGCCGTTGTGACTTAAAAGTCCATGTTCTTTCCAGAAAATAGGTTGAGGGCAGCCCTCTTCCCAATGAATTGTGTCAGGTTTGTGTACAGCCACTGAGCTCATGATGCTGACCCTATCTGAGGAGGCACAGCCTGGAGGTTGTTTTTCTGAAGGGGAAGAAGTATGTAGCTTAATGAAAATCGGGAATTTCTCCAACGAGCATAGGGTATGGAATTTAAAAAGTACCAGGGGAGTGGGGAAAACATGGCAGTAGTTACCTATGAAGAGATACCCAAGATTGTAGGATGCCCTTGGGTACCCAGGCTGGAGAATTGGAGAGTAAAACAAAGTTCCCGCTTTGTTTAACCCCTTGGTTGAGGTTAGTGCAAAGGAGACCATTTCACCCTGAAACTGTGGAGAGAAAAAACCATAATCCTCTAAGATGAACCCCTGCTTGGGTTTAGGCTGAAAATTGAGTGAGCTTCAGAAGTCAAGTCCAGAGAAAGAATCAGCCCCTGGAGGAAAGCAAAACAGGGAGGGTCTGGCCAAAAACAAAAGTTACTAATTGAGTTCTGTGCTAAGCTATAACTTAACAAATCTCTACATAGCATGGTTGCCCTGAGGTGTCGTGTAACATAGTTAGATGCAGTGTGCTCTAATTCATTACCTATTATGGGGGACAGGAACGCAGCAGAATTAAATGGAGAAAGTAACTCCCCAAAGTATCATCGTTAAGGGAGAATTTCTTATTAGTTTGGATGGCTGGTGATAACAGCAAAAAGTTATCAGAATAATCTGCAGGAGTTCCCTTCTGTGTACAGGTTTCCTCCCTGGCACCTTTTATACTTCATCATGATCTGTCCCTACCTCCAACTTCCATTCCAACGTGAGCCCTTCTCTCTCCCTGCAGTTACTGGCCTGAGTTCACCCAGCTTCTCTCACCAATCCACCCTGACTTCCTGCTCATCCAGGTTCTGGCTCCGGAAGCTTGCTAAATCAATGCCACAGATTTCTCACGAAGTTTAGTAACCCGCAAGCGAGTGGTTGCTCATATAATACAGATTGAATCATAACTATGACTTTCAGTCTTAGTGGAGCAAGAGAAGATGTCTAGATTTATATAGGTAACTCAATGTGGGAATATTTGTTTGTATATAGATACACATGCGCGCGCGCGCGCGCGCGCNTCCTTCCAGACCTGTTTCTGTACAATTGTGTATCTATAAGTATGATACAATTAAGTTTCACTTCGTTTTAATTTTACAGGAGCCCCAACTTTTTTTTCACTTAACAAATTGGTAGAGATTTTCCAAGGTAGAATTTATAAACACATTTCATGCTTTTCGTCTGCTCTTTAATATTCTTGTATAGATATACCATAATTTGCTTAATTGTTTCCAACAGATGGACATGTAGGTTATCCCTCCCCCTTTTTTGCTACCACAGAAAGAGTTTCAATGAAACATC
Source organism: Hipposideros armiger (assembly GCF_001890085.2). Lineage (NCBI taxonomy): Eukaryota > Metazoa > Chordata > Mammalia > Chiroptera > Hipposideridae > Hipposideros > Hipposideros armiger. The sequence continues at coordinate 873,535 of NW_017731839.1, read as the reverse complement.
TTTAATATGCCTTTTTGTGCAAATGTGCAAGAATTTCTAAGGGTAGCTACCTAGAAGTAGAATTTCTGTGCCAAAAATGTATACACATTCTAAGTATTGCTTGTCTTCAGACATGCCCTTTTGCCACCATCTGATCAAAACTTAAGTTATTATCCTTTGTTCTTTTATTAAAGTATAGTTGATAAGACAATATTATATTAGTTTTGGGTGTATAACAATGATTCAATATTTGTATGCCTCATGAAGTGGTCACGACAAGTGTAGAAACCATCTGTCACTATGCAAAGTTAGTACAATGATTGACTGAATTCCTGTGCTGTACATCCCTGTGATTAAGTTTGTACCTCTTAATCCCTTTCAGCTTTTTCACCCATATTCCCGTCACCCTGCCCTCTGTCCCCTTTTTTCTTTTTAACCAATCTGATGGGTGAAAATTATATTTTATCATTGTAACCTGTATCCCCTGAATCATAACTAGATTGAGATTCTTTGGGTAACTATGTGCGGGAGACCAGCTCCCGC
>NW_017731839.1:853745-868628 GCF_001890085.2 Hipposideros armiger | reverse complement strand
CACATTGCCAAAACCATTAAAATGAATGAGATAGTTATGCTCCTGGCACGGGGCCACCCTGCTTAGGCTGCAGTGCTGTCACAGCCCTGCTGGTTAATCAGCAGCCCTCAAAGGACAGCTGCTATTTGGTCAATGAATGTATTTCTGTTTGGCATGTGTCCTCACGTTGTTGAATACTCAAAGTGTGTTGTTTAGCAAAGCAGATGCAGAGGATTATATTCCTAGGACTTAACCAAAGACATAGCTGACTAGACATCATTTTTCTTTAGAAACCTTATCTTGTGTACTATTCACAGTATTTAGCCCAGCATATTTTCTATTCACATAATTTACCCCCCAAAAAATGAATATTTGAAATGTTTAACCTGCTCAGAGTGCTGTACCACTTTGGAAACAGTTCGTCAGTTCCTAAACAAGTTCAACATACACCTACCTACATATTTATCCAAGAGAAATAAAAGCATATGACCATACAAAGGCTCATACAAGAATGTTCATAACACCATTATTTATGATAGCAAAGATCTGAAAAACAACCTAAATGTCCACCAACAAGTTCATGGATAAGCAAATTGTGGTACATCCATTCAATGGAATAGTATTGGGCAGCAAAAAGGAATTAAGTTTTAGATGCAATGAAACAACATGGATGAATCTCAAAATAATTATTCTGAATAAAAGAAGCCAGATAAAGGAAAGTATATATTATTCCATTTATATAAAATTATAGAAAATATGCACTGATCCAAACTGACAGAAAGCAAATCTGAAGTTTCCTGGGAGCACAAGGAAACAAGTTCATTAACTTGATTGTGGCGATAGTTTCACATGTATATATCTATATGTATATCAAAACCTATCAAATTATATACTGTTAAATAGCAGCTAATGATTGCATTTTAATTATAGCTCAATAGATTTGTAAAATGTTTGGAAAGTGTGTGAGAGAATATCAACAAAATTGGCAAGGATATCCCTTCTCTATAGGAGCTGATTGATTAAGAAGACACTATATGACAGCACACATAATAGAAGGTGGTTTATAAAAAGTCTCATTGTATATTTATTTTGCATTAATTACATTTGTCTCTCCATCACCTTTATCTTTTTTTCTTACCTCTGGCTCCCAATGTACTGATTGGTTAAAAAGTGTTACTATTCAACTAGAGATAGTTTGGTTCATTGTTAGGGATTTCAGCTTCTGTTAATGTTTTTCTTCCTCTTGATTTAGTGTGGGGAATTCTAATAGTGTGAGGGTAAAAAAAATTGTGAAGAAAATTTGAAGATGAAGTTGAGAGAGGATAATTAAAGAAGCAGCTAGGACTAGACAAGTTAGATCTTAGATTGGGAAGTACACCTTGGAAAAAAGGAAGGACAATTTTTTTAGTAAAATGAGACCAAAGGACTAGGGAAAGGATTGGGAAAACAGTACAGGAGTTAGAGCACCACTTATCAAATGATCTTCTCTGTGTTGTTAGTGAATAGTCTTGAAATAAAGATAGGTAATATGATGGAGAAGCTGGGATTTTGAGGCGAATAGAGAGTTTGGGGAATAGTCCCATAGGAGTTCCATAGGGAGTTGACAAGAAGTAAGAGGGAAAAAGGTTTGCTGAAGGAGCAGCATCTGAACTCACCTAGCAATGCATTTTTCTGGAGCCTAACCAGCATGGTTTCATGAAATTTTCAACAATACTAGTTGTATTCAATTAGAATTATAATCAACCTTCTTTTTTTTTTGATGAAACATGAAAAATTTATTTAAAATTGGTTAGCTGGACTCAGCTTAAATGATCCCCATTTTGTTGGCAACATCCAAAGTATCATGGTGAAGAGCCAGTGGAACATAGGCCTTCTTCTCCCCATCAGGTCCGATCAGGGTGTTGATCTTAGTGATGTCAGTGTCATAGAGCTTCTTCCCAGCCTGCCTAATCTGTCACTCATTGGCCTTGACTTTCACAATGAACATAAGTGTGTTGTTGTCTTCTGTCTTCATCACCAGTTCGATTGTCAGGAAGAACTTGGTCATCATAATCAAATTTTTTCTCGTGAGATTGCTCTTTGGAGGATATGTTGGCTGCTTTCAGCACAGCAGTGTCTTAGGCTGCTGGAGGGTGGGTGACACGTGGATCATTTTTTGTGGGTTTTTTTGTGGCTGTGGACACCTTTCAGTGCTGCCTTCTTAGCCTCCAGAGGCTTTGCTTTAGCTTAGGTGTTGAGAAGGCAGGCTTATCTCCCAGCCAGCCTTCTGTCTTCACTTCCAGCTCCATCTTCACAAAAGGACTCAGCCTTCATTTTTACAGGGGGAAAATGTGTTCTCATTTTTGAAAAAAGAAACCTGAAGTCCGTTCTCAGACAGGTAAACCAGGATACTGAAAATAACTGAGTTGTACTTTTTAAAACTGTTCACAAATTTTCAAATACCTTCAATAACTATATTGTCTCTCAAACACCCACTTTACTATATGTAGCAACTGAGTATTTTTACAACTAACTATAAATAAAGCTATTTTACTCACATTTACTAACATCTTCTACGTGCTTACAGTAAGTATTATGCATTTAGTAAGTGGCAGGCACTTTTAAATATACTAACTTGTTTAATGTTCATAAGAACACAATTATATGCTTTACAAAGGAGAAAACTGAGGCACAGAAAGGTTAGCAGCCATCTGGTAAATGACAAAGCTAGGGTTCAAAAACCTAGCTTCAGAGCCCGGTATCTAACCTCTGTAATAAAGTGCCTCTCAAATCATGACATGTCACAATTACACCAAAGAAGCGTGACTCATGGGTTGTAATCAGAAAGCAACTTTCTTTTCATCTCCCATAGTCCTTTCACATTTATTCAGTAGGTCTAGTTCTTTTCCTATCCCTGAGTGTAATTTAGGGCAGTCTCATGACTTTTATAGTTTATTCTTAATAACATAAGGTCCTACAATCAGTAATATGCAACTCAAGTCCAATACAACAACTAAAATTGAAACTTCATTATACACTTTCTTTTCCCCAAAGCAGTCCTGATACAGGTTAACAACCTATAGAGGTGGTGCTGGAATGGGAGTTTAATCCTTCTCCCCCTTCCCAACCTTATACTTTACCCCCCTCCCCCATCTTGCTAGCTGTGGTATCTGACCTCCACCCTCCAGGATCAAAAGGGAGAAGAGCTAAAGTGGCAGGAAATGTCTCACCAGCAATAATATGACACACATTTTTTCTAGCTATGAGTTTAAGGCTGACTATCTCTCAAAGGCACTTTTGTGGTTTGTCTGCACCCCTCCCCCATTATCAGAGATTCCTCATCTCTAATTCCCGTGAGTAAGGGGAGTTTAACTGATCATTAGCCCCTTCCTCAAATCTCTGGCTATCTGGTTGTTTTCCTCCTGTTGAGGTTTTTCACCCACTGAGACAGTTTTGTTGAACAAGTCTTGTAATGACCCCACACAGGCGCTCTCTCCCATTGAACCATATCTGATCCATGAGAAACATCCCAGCATCGTTTGCCAACTCCAATGGTCCAGGCCACCAATATGGCCACCTCTCCTTTGCCCACCCATCTCCTAGACATTTCCCACAGGAAGTCAGGAGTACCAGTCCACACAGAACTGTGAACTGTAGAGGACACATTTTATTAGGCTCTTTAAATCTCTTATATCTTGACTTGAGATGAAGAAAGTAGTTCCCACCCCTCACCTACTATTTGCTGGTAAGGACTCATGGCACATCCCTACTTTAAAAAAAAAAAAAAATCCTCCTGTGATCTTCAACTCCAGCGCTTTTATTTCTTTTATTTATTTTGCACTGAGGGTCAAAAGTTGGGAATCTAGATTTCTAATAAGAAAGTTCAGTAAGGTTCCTGGGTATAAAATTACTATACAAAAGTTGTGTTCCTCCACAATATCCATAACCAAATAGAAAATAGAAAAGAAAAAAACAACTCATAAGCAATAAAAATTGTAAGATATTCAGGAATAAATCTAAATTAATGTATATAGGATAAGTATGGAGAAAGTTAAAATATTGAAGAATTTAGAAGAAGGCCCCCATAAATGCAGAATTATGCCATATTTATAAATGAGAAGGTGCAATATCATAAAGTCAGTTCCTCCAAAATTATAACTTCAATAATCAATAGAAAAGAAACTACATTAAAATGCTTATTTGATAATTAATGCAAGATATATACAAAAGATTAGAGTTAGGACTACCAAATAATTCTGAAGGGAAGAAAAAATAATGGAAGACTTGAGTTATGAGATTTCAAGACCTAAAGTTATGGTTAAGTAAAAGTGAGGTATTGTTGCAGGAACAGACAGATAAACTAAGTAACAATACAGAGAATCAAAAACAGATCCAAGCATATATGAGAACTTGTTATAAAATGTGGCATTAAAAATCAGTTGGAAAATGGTGACTCTTCAATAAGCTGGAACAAGTGAGTAAATAAAAACAGACCCCAGCCTCAAAACATAAATTCCATAAGAATTAAAACCTAAATGTTAAAAGCAAAACTCTGGAACAAAATATCAGAAACTATCTTATGATACTGAGGAAAGTGGAAAATTTCGTATATAAGGTACAAAAAGTGCCGATCAAAGAAAAAGATGGAAAATTGTGACTGTGTTATATTGCAAAATATCTGTCAAAGGACACCATAACAAAATTAAAGCTAGCCACAAAGTGAGGAAAGACTTGCATGAACATTACAAAGTCTTATGTCCAGATTACACAAAAAGCTGCTACCGGGTTATCATGAAAAAATAATAGAAAAAAATATCAACAAAGAATATGAACAACAATATAAAGAACATAAAACCTGGATGGCCAATAAGCCTATAAAAAGATGTTCAACTTCACTAGTCTTTGATGAATATTGAAACAAACTCCACTGTTAATATCATACTGGAAATAATAAAAAGTCTAACAGTACTAAGCATTGGAGAGGAAAAAGGAAAACGATCACCTCGACTCACTGCTAGTGGGGGTACAAAGTGATACAAAACAGATTCACTTGTCTCTAATGGTTTGCCTTAAAAAAATGTGAAGCAAATAAGATAGAATGTTGACATTTATGAAATCTAGGGGGTAAATACATGAATTTTCATTATATTGTATATAAAGTTTAAATTACTCAATATTTTTAACTTTTTATTTTGAAATAGTTTTAGCCATGCAAAAATTGTAAATATAGCACAACTTTTATTTATAGCACCATCTCCCACATTCCACAGACGTTAGCATCTTACATAACCACAGTACAATGATCAAAATCGGGCAGTTATCATCAATGCACCACTATTATCTAATCTACAGAACTTATTCACATATATCAAATTTTTTTAATTTAAAAAAGTCTTATAATCCTATGGTTCATGTCATTTTCAATGCATACTGTAAGTTATCTTACAGGATGACTCAGACAACTTGCTATCACCAAGGAGAAAATATATTCCAGGGCACGAAAGCTACCTATTTAGATATGCTGCACAAGTGAAGAGAATTTCCCCTTTTCCTGAAGATATGCAGAAGAAATGAGGGTCAAGTAATTGATAAATGTTCTCAAAAGAACATTTTTATTCTGTAGATCTTTATACCTCTAAATGCACCAAACAAAAATTTTATGAGTAAAAAAGTTTTTAGATAATACATCTTGTGATTTTTATTATGGAAATTTTAGAACATATACAAGGATAACACATTTTTTTTCTTAAAGTACCAGCAAAACTTTAGATCTAATAGTAGATGCTTAGTTTATGAATCTTTAGAAGTGAGGCCTGAGCAGACAGTAATTTTCAAAAAAAAAAAAAGCTACTGCATTTATTCATTCTCTCTCTGGGTCCCTTAGTAAATATCTGATTATCCCTCCCTCCCTCTCAGCCAGTGTCTAGAAAGTTTTCACTATTGATACACAGTTGTCTAAGTGCTAGAGAGCAACTGGAATTTCAAATTTTTCTTTATAGGCTTTTAGGTGAGAATTAAAGAACTTTACATCTCAGCTGGTTGAAGTGCCTGGAGACGAGATTAAGGGTTAGACACTTGGTTAAGAACACTTCATGGCCTCTGACTCTGTGGTCAGAGCTGTGGTTTGATATCAGGAAAGCTCATACACTCAAACACACCCACGCCTCCTGACTGCAAAAACGCAATGTCAGGATGCAATGGGTGCTCCCAAGAGGGCTAACACAGTGTTTTCCAAATTGGCGAGATCACAAGAATCACCCGGGGTGGGCATAAAAGCCAGATTCCTGGGCTCCACCTCAGAATCTCCAGGGAAGGAGCCCCAGAATCTGCATTTTTGCAAGTGTCCTAGCTGAGTCTGATAAGCAGGAAAATTTGGGTAACAGGAAAGGAAGCCACATCTAGCAGGTTTGCTGCCACCTGAGTTGAGCTGATAGGGCAACCTCAGCCAATGTGTGTGGTAACACTGGCAGAACCTTGTCACGAGCCAACAGGTTATCTGTGTAAGGAGAGGATGTCTGTGCAAGGGACTAAAATAGTTCAAAGTGTTGGGGAGGAGGTGTGCGAAGTCCACAAAACCGCTCTCCCGTTTGTCATGGGACCCCCAATCCATTCTATGTTCACTGCTTCTAGGCTCCTACAAGTCTCCACTTTTCCCCCAGGTCTGAAAGCATCCACCTGCTGAAACCCCCCAAGGAATAGAGGGAGATAAAAGAAGGAAGTGCTTACCTGGGCATGCTGTCTGTGTCCAAGTCAAAACTGCTCTGTGTCCTGTCACTTTAGAAAGGAGTTGTTAAAGGATTCTTCATGTGACAACTGAGGCCAGTTACTAGCCTCTGGGGACAATGATTTGTACTGGGAAAATGCCATAAGTTTGAAAAATTGCTCATATCATGGGCCTTCAAATCTCAGGGGAAAGAGACAGCAAAGAGAGAGAGAGAAAAAAAAAATGAATATAACTGCACAGATGGGCTGAGAGGCTGTTAATTTATCAATCTGCAAATCTGGGGCCAGGCCAAACTCAGTAACTGTAAAATCAAGTATGCACCCAAATTTTAATTTTTCCATCTAGTAATGATTCAGAAGAGAGCCCTTCTAGGAGTTCAATTTATAAACATTCATGGAGTCAAGAAGCATAAATGGGTCCAAGCAGGCATTTTTATGTTACAATTAGGGGGAAAAATGGCAACATATTTAATTAGATTTCATATGGCATTTATTTACAATATGCATCATAAAGTAAATTAAGTTATTTTAGAAACTGAAGACATTTTGGAACTATTGTTAAAACTGGGGAAAATACACTTAGGAATATAATAATAATGGCCAGGGTGGCACAGACCCAGGCTAATCACGCTAATTATGGTATGTTTGCTGGCTGTCTCATTCAGCCCTCAGAACAATCCTATGAGAAAGTAACTATTTTATGCCCATTTTATGTATGAGGAAACTGATGCTTGGAGATGTTCAATTACTTCCCCAGGCAGACTGCTTTTCAGTGTCCATATACTTGTCCACTATTCTCTTCATCAAATCTAGGTATTTCATTGCTAAATTTCTTAGACCTTAGACCCATCCTTAAGATGTATTCTCCATTTTCTGTGCATTATATTGACATTTCTCACTTCTACCCACCTAGGCTCATCCTGACATTCAGTGTTTGACAGTCCTTCTGCTCCACAGTCACTCCCTAATATTGCTGTTTGAATGCTTCCCCATTGGTTCGTTTCACCATCTTACCTAGATCCCAAACTACCTTGGGCTAAGGTCATGTTGTATTATTTCCTCCTCTTCTTCCCTGAGCTCTCCACTGTAGCAGGTATTCATTAGACAACTGTTAAATACACATTATATCAATGGAGGCCATAGTACTTAAGTTATTACTATAGCTTAAATACTGAAAAACATTACTAATGAAAACATTTAAAAACATTGAGCTTATTTTGAGATTAAACTCTGTGAGGACAATTTTTAAACTCAAGAGCTATGACTCAAGATTATTTTGTTATTAGGAGACATGAATGAAAAAGTAACTGCAAGCTTTATGGCCCATATGTAATGGAATGCATATTTTGTAAACCATTTCATTGTCAATCTCTGCGTACTCAACCTTGTCTTGCCAGCAGTTAATGACCATGTCTATGTTTTCTATAAAGAAGCAACAATTTGAAAAATGAAGATTGATTGAGCTGCAGTATCCTCTGATACAGCTATTTATCATCACTAATTACCCTTCTGACTATAACTATTTCAAAGTAATTTATAGGAACGAAATTCATTATTCACAAAAACCAGTGACAGATGTCAAGGATAGAGGGTTACAGCCAGCAGATCTCGCTAATCAGCACTTCCTTTCTTCAGCCTGCCTGCTGCTCAGCTTATGCCATATCTCCAGGATCTTCGATAAGCACTACTCTCGATAAGTCGTCTGGAGGCAGTCTTCAGGGAATCAGTGACAGCCCTCTACCATTTAGCTCTTTCAATTTAAAATAAAAGATCACAGCTTGTCTTCCATTAGACAGAATGATTTCTTCCAGAGTCTTTTCAACGAAATGGGTAGAATTACCTAAGTGGGCAGCTAAGCTCCTTGTTACATCCTTCATGAAGCAGACAGTGAGATGTCCCTTTTAAGAGATGCTACTTAATCATTCTTAAAGTCATTACCTCTTTCTGTAGCTTATATACTAAAAAGAAATTACCTTCATTGGCATAGTACAGCAGGTGCCTTTTTAATAGATTATAGTTCAGTCTGTTACCATTCACATTCTTATTTTCTGTGGAAATCTACTTTGGTTGAGGTTTTAAAAAGTGGTGGCTTCATGTATACCCTGAGTGTTCATTTTGCTACTTAATAAGTCTTTTCACCTGGATTGTCTCTGCTAAATTATATCAGTTTAGTATTTATTGTTAATGAAAACAGATGTCACAGTTTTGACCCATTAGAAAGTCTGTCTGTGTGTGTGAAATTTTTTTTAAAGAATCCTGAATTTATAGCATTGGAATATATTTAGAGAAACACAAAATATATGAAAGAATTTTCATTTTGTTCATCAGAGTAGTACACATGAAAAAATTTATCTCCCTGTTACAGACAGAAATCATGCCATTTTAAAAATTGAGAATGGCATGGGGACATATGTGCGAGAACAGTTAATCCTAGAGAAAATACCCCAGTAGGAACACTAGCTAGGTCAGTGTTTCCTTAATTATTCGTTGCTAAATGTCAGTCTAATTGCAAATAATAGATTAGTCTTGCATGGTGAAGGTGTGTATATATCCCTGTGTTTCAACACTATTCCCACCCCTTTATGATCTGTACTCAAGAGTAGGAGTAAAAGTAGAAGGTATCTGTTAAAACCATTCCTGCTGAAAAGAGAATTTCCTTTTTACTTTTCCCTCTTTGTGTCCTAAGAAAAAGGTGCTGGGCAATAAAATGCTAGGAGATTTAGCTCAGTTAAACTCTATGGATGTCCACTCAACAAACAAATTTTACTATGAGCAGGAAAACATCCAGCATATTGTATAAAGGGTACTGTAAAACAGATTAAACATTTGGTCCACAAAGCAATAAGCAAAGGCTCTTGGAGTTAAGTTTGTCCTGTAAAATTCAAGATTATTAAGTGTGTTTACACAAGGCTGGGCCTGAAATTTAGACTATTAAAATATAGGATGCATCTCATAGGAACAGGGCTGTAGATCTTTGAATTATGAGTCTTGCCTGCCCAAGGCTACATCGGGCAAATTTAAAATGGCTCGTTTTCCTTGTCTACACAAACTCTTTGACAATAATTTTCGCTCCATGGTTAGAGTGAATCACAGTCATTGCTTGAATTTCTGCCTGAGTGATTCGCTGCCCTTAATAACAGGCTCGTGGACCAGAGGTTGCCAACTCCAAAACTCAGGAGCCAAGCAACTAATTTCAATGAGTAGAGTGGGGCTGCAGTAAATAGCAGGGAATGGCGAGGACGGTGGCAGTGAGGGTTCAGGCCCCATCTACAGGAGCAGCTGCTGCTATCCAGGTTGCAGCCTTCTTATTGAGAAGAAATACAAGCCCCGTGCTGTTCGATATGACTTTACAAGACAAGCCAGAAACCTGGGACTTCTATGTAAAAATAGTCCCATTTTTCATAACATTCAACTAGTTCAAACTTGTTAAAGCATCATTGAGGGTAATCAGAATGATTTTTTACTAGAGCTGGCTTTTTGTCCACCATTTTTCAGTTCCTGCTTTCACCTCTGATTTAGGCTAGTTGGTGTGTAAATTATTAACTTTACATTTAGGGTGGAGGAGGCAAGATCTGTAGGTGCGTCAGTATAAATCCATCACCACTCCTGGGAAAGCTTCTCTGCTACTGTCAGGCCTTCCTGACTGGTCATGCAGTGGGTTAAAAGTGGTCCCCAAAAGGATATGGCCACATTCTGTTTCCCAGAACTTGTGACTAGGATCTTATTTCAAAAAAAATGGTCTTTGCAAGTTTACTGAAGTTAGGGACTCTCAGAAGATCACTCTGGACTTTCCACGTGGGCCTTAAATCCAATGACAAGTGTCCTTACTTATAAGAGACACACAGAGGATAGACATGAAGAGAAGACCGTATAGAGATGAAGGTAGAGATTGGCGTTATGCAGGCACAAGCCATAGAACAGCTAAAGCCACAGAAGCTGGAAGAGGCAATGAATAGACTCTCCCCTGGAGTCCTTGGAGAGAGCGTGGCCCTGCTGGCACTTGATTTGTAGTTCTTGCCTCCAGAACTGAGAATACCTGTCTGCTGTTTTAAGCCACCAAGTTTGTGGTGATTTGGTACAACAGCCCTAGAGAACTAACACAGGTCAGTAGCACCATCTTTCTAAACAGGGCATCTATACGCATCACCCCCACCATCTGATGTTGAAGGTTCCTCTGAGGATGGCTGCTTTATCAAGAATTTGTGCCAAAAATTAAAAATCATCTCCTCCACTTGGCATCAAGCCTAAAGTAAAATGCTCATATGATCAGAGAAAAATCAAACTTCAGAGAAAAATATCATTCAGGAGAGAGATGCATTAATAACCAAACATATTTGGGCCACTCACTGTCTCTACCTAAGAAGGCAGTATAGAGATGAATGTGATCGCATCTTAATCCTGAATAAAGAAAACAGCTCTTGATTCCTTTTCTCTAAGTTAAGTATGAGAGCTATAATCAAGACATTCTGTTGGATATGAAGGCTGCTGAGGCAAATTTTTGCAAAATTTAGATACTTTACTAAATGTGAATTTTAAAACCAAAGCCAAACACCGCAAATTATGCAAGGGAGAAAAAAAAAAAAAAAGAAAACTACTAGTGGCTACTGACCATTAGGATTATTCAACCCATGTATCACCCTTTCTTAAGTAAGCATGTTGAATCCCCTCTACTATCCCCAACATGGTTTTCCCTAAAGCCCACTAGAGCAGTCGATATATTTGATATATTTTATGTTTTCCTAGCATTCCTATATACCCAGAAGAAAAAGGGAAAGGCTATCAGTCTGACAGGTGCACATGTTATGTTTCTGTAGTCCCTATCTTTCTAAATGCCGGATTTATGATGTACTTTCTTATAAACCATGTGGAACCAAAATGCACTTCTCTTTTAAATTACTGTGGTTTCTTTGTATGTTTTTAAAGGGTTTGTATTTCTCATTCATTCAGCATCTGCCATGCACTTCTATTTGTCAGTGCACTAGACTTTCTCTCAAGGAGCTTTCCATCTAACAGAAGACACAGGCATAGAATAGATAATCACAGAGCCAGAGGGTTAGAGTCATAATTGATATGTGCACATGGTGCTATGGAAGCAAAGAAGAAAGAAGATCAAATTGAACTGGAGATAGTGTCATAGGGGAGTCACCCCCTCGAGTAGGTCTTGAAGCATCATTAAATGTGAGGCAGTCAAGGTGTTAATATACGAAGATATAGAGGCATGGGGAGTGGGGCTAGTTGAGGGGCACATGGCATGTTCAGGAATGGGTGGGGATTTTGAGATGGCTTTAGAGGCAGGTGCAGAGGATGGGGAGGGGAATTGTGTGGCTGTCTCCCTCCTGCTGATTTCTGCATCCATCTCCTCTACCCCATTCCTGATTTGGATGATGAGGTCTTCATTATTCCCTGCCTGGCCCTCCAGGTAAATCCCACCAAGCCTAAAGTCTTACTTTTCACACTGCCACCAGAGCAAGCCTTATACCCCAATGACCTCATTTTCACTTAATTACCTCTTTGAAGACCCTAAGTGCAAATACAGTTATGTTCTTATGTACTGAGGATTAGGACTTCAATATATGTGTTTTTAGGGGGATATAATTCAGATCATAACAGGGCTCATTTCCGACACTCACCCTATACCAAATTTTCCTTTGCCTGGGCAATTTTCTCTGCCCGGATGCCCTTGCCACTCTTTGTTGAGAGGCAGTAGAATAAAACGGTTAACAGCACTGACTCTAGAACACAAATCCAGTTTTGAATCGTGATCCTGCCATTCTGTGATTGTATGACTTGAACTTATTACCTAACCTTCCTAATCTCAGTTTTCTCATTTGTACAATGGAGACCATAATTTCTTCCAAAAATTATAAAAATGAAATTGGTAAGTATGTGCAAAGCACTTAGAACAGTTCCTAGCATGCAGTAAGTGCCGTTGAAGAGTTAGCTATTATAATTATTGTGATCTGGTAAACTCCATTCATTGTGGAAGGGCCAAGCATCATTTCTTCTGAGAAGAGTTCCCTGACCTCACACCTTGCTACATGTTCCCACAGGACCGTTGGACCAATTAAAATTTTAAAGCAGTTGGTTATTTGTTGCCTTTCCCACTAGTCAGTGACTTCTTAAGGCCAGAGACTCACTTCTTAGAGAGCAAAAGCTCAGTTTCTGAAGTTAGACAGCCTGGGTCCACACCCAGACACAATTACTGTGTATTTTTCATCAATTTTATCTAAGCTATGTAATTCCTTGGTTTACTCCTCTATCAAATAGATATAATAGTAGTACTTACCTCATTGGGGTATTGTGAAGATTAAATTATATTAAACATGTAAAGGATATATCTGCTACAGAGTAAAGACTAATGATTATTCGCTATTATCTATTTTAATAGCATTGCATATTCCAGCATCTAGCACTCTGCTGAGTACTTATAGGTGTGCAATAATGTTTAGTTTGAATATGATTGAAAAGACTTGAATAGACTTGAAACAAATTGAAGCCAGGTTGGTTACACCTAGAAGTGGCTCAAGAAAAAAAATGATGAGGCCCTGAACCGAGGCAGTGGAGGCAGGCATGGAGAGATAGGAGAAAATTAGAGTGAAATTTGCAAGCTTGAGAGTACTTTTGGACATGGAGAATAAAAGAAGGGGGAGTCAAAAATGACGTCAGTGGTTCTCATGACTGGGTGGATGATAATGTCCTTGCTCAAGACAGGAAACATGGGAGGGTAAGCAGGTCTGTCTGAACAGATAAAGAACTTAGTTTCAGTTGTCTGGAGTTTGAGGTGCCAGTGAGATAGTAAAGTACTCATATAGGTTTCCTTTGGGGTTAAATGTATGGATATGGAAAGCAAAGGCCATGCTGTTAAGAGGGAGAATTATGCTGACATCATAGGAAGATGGCCTTCAGATGAAGACCAAGGATAAGAAGCATAGTGAAACCCTGAGCTTCCTGTTCTTTCCATCATATTTGTTGGTCCTGTTTCCATGTTGAGCCTAGAACCTTTCCATTCTCAGAATCAAGGACCCTATACCACCCATCAGCCCACACAGACATGAAAACCCTATTTTCCTCTATATCTGCACCTATTCCTCCTTCTTTCCCATAATAGGTCTTCCATGGCCCCTTCTAGAGTTAAATCCCTGCCAAAATATTAACCTGGGAAACCCAAGAGACATAGGGCCTAAAATTCACTCCAGGGTAATAATGACTTCACCTGTGTGGGGAGTACATCAAAAAATTGAAATAAGTTTCTCTCTTAGAGGGCCTGTATCTAGTTCCTTTATAAGACATGGTCTAAAATCTACTATCGCTAATCATCTGACTTCAGGGGAACCATGTGAACACAGGACTTTACAATGGGAAGAGTAGGGAGGTGAACAGGGAGGTCGAACCAAAATTCTCTTGGTTTTACTTTAGTATAAAAACAAACAAACGAGCAAAAACAAATTATATGGGACATGAACTTGAAATATAGTTCCATGAACAAAAGGTGAGCATAGTCAAGTGATTTTTCCTTAGACTTCCTGTTCACAGCCTGTCGCACTCTGACCCCACTCACTGCCAGGACTTGCCTTAAGGACCCGCCTCCCCAGAGCTCCTCCTCACGAGAGCCAAGGGGAAGTGACAAAGGCTGAGATCACTCTAATTTTTTTTCCCTTTAATGTCTTTTTCAAAATTAATATTCTATTATCCTCTTATTACAAATGCAGTATATGCTCACCATGAAAAGAAAGCAAAAAATAAAATTTCTTAATATCTATAACCACACACACCCAAAGATAACCAGTGTAAACACTTTGGTGTATAGACTTTGTAGTCCTTACAGATATAGACTCTAGATCTAGAGCTAGACGATTGGTTATGTAATACTTACAGATGTGTTTATAGATATAGTTAGGTTTACAAGTACAGATACAGCTATGTTTATAGATACAGATACAAATATCCGTCCATTGGCAGGGTGACTACATGTATCTGAGATTATTCAGGGTGATGGTACTTTACTGGGTGTAGGGGCATATTTTTTATTTATAATCTACCTTTCTCATTCAAATTAAGGCACTCCTTGTTTAATCCCAAATCCTTTCCTACCTAAGGTTTGCATTGGGTTGTTCCCCACTAGCCCAGGTCAAGTTTTGTTCTCCCCAGCAGCAGTCCATCTGCAGCGGGGGGCCTCTCCTGTGAGCCCAGCTCCTGTGGGGC
>NW_017731839.1:843498-850395 GCF_001890085.2 Hipposideros armiger | reverse complement strand
ATTCCCCACCTTATAAAGAATCTATTTCTGACCAGCTAGACATTGAGAGGCAACAGTGTCAGTGTTACCAGGAGCACAAGCCCATCTGAGCACTGCAAGTGCTTCAGGCAGGCTCAGGTTTGTCCAGTGTTTTTTGGCCTTAAGATTAATCTATGGTGTATTTTTTTTAATAAGGGCAGTACTTTCATTACTTTATTAAGAAATAAATAAAATCCCAGTTGAGAGATATTTACTAGATTGTAGGATAATGTGTTCTGAATGCTGGAGATTTCAAGTCCAGGAATGAGGAGTAATGTGATTTGATACCATTCCACTGGCTGTTCTTAGCCAATCTCTGAAATTGGAGGGTTGGGAATGCTTCAACTCAGCGAAGGGACATCGTGACAAAAAGTCAAAATTCTTGTAAACACTGGAGGGACAGGCCTGGGCTGGGTCATCTGTCCTCTTGGTGAGCTCTGTGTTTAGAACCAGAGAGAATGGAGTATCAGGGTAGGAAAGAGCCCTAAAAGCAGTGTGTCAAGATCTACGGTCTGACAAGACATATTTTGGGGTGACCGTCTGGGGATTAAATTAACATATCTAAAGTTCAAAAGGGAATAGAAAATCATTGCTAGAATGGGAGAGGTCATTTTTTTCCTGGATCACTCCCAAACAGAAAATTGAGAACAGGAATTGTTGCAGGAAAAACCCAAAGGAATTAGCTTTTTTTTTTTCCTTCAAAGAAGCCAGCAGATGTTTTCATTCTCTTTAGAGCCAACTCTCAGTTAATCAGCACTTGGATATTCAGTTTTTCAGTTACTCAGTTTTGCTTTTATTTTTCACGTCCCCACACCTGAAAAGAGCCTCTTTCTTGTCGGTATTTGAGAGAGTCTAGTGTTCACTAGAATATCTACTACCAGATAGATGGAGCAAAAAGACAAGTAGAGATCATAAAGTTTATTTTCCATTTATCAACAATTTCTATTCCTTTATTTTTACCTTCTCTTGTTTTTTCTTGTTTACAATATACACTCCCACTATCTCCTTCATGCAAGCATGTAGGAAGGTCCTCAGAACTTTGTCAGCCCTCTCCCCAGAACACACACCCTTCCCACACAACCTCACAGCCTCTCTCCCTTCACGTAGCATTGCACAGGACAGTTAGAAATTTAGGGCAGGTCACAGAATTTGAAAATTCTGAATAACACTGCAATGAATAACTTCTAGAGGCCTCATTCACTGAAGTATATTTTTTTCCCAATTTAAAGATTATATATATACACACACACTTATGGTATTAAAGATGGCATTACCATTTAGTTGTAGTACTAGACCAAAAACTTGGTGTTCTAACATCATGGTCCACTGGGATGGACATATCTTGTAACCCATGTAAGTGAGAAGGAAGGAATGTATAGAATACTGTGCCAAGCCCTTTTACATTATTATTTCATTTAATATTCTCAATAGTATGCTGGGCAATCACTAGCCCCATTATACAGATGAAGAAATTAAAGATTAGAGAGATTAAGTAACTAGACAAAGTTTATGCAGCTGGTAAATACAATCAGCTAGCATTTAAATTCAGGTTTGTTTGGCATCAAAGTTTTGTTTATACCATACTTTTACCTCCTAATTCAAGAGAGGACATATAATGGCTTTTTTTTTTAAGTAAACTTGACTATTTTTTTTTGAGATTAAAAAAATGTTTTTATTAGTTTCAGGTGAAAAGAGAAGTATCTGCCAAAACCCAGGATTGAACCATATAATGACTGTGAATACAATCCTCCCTTACTTATTTGCAAGTATATATATTTTTTTAAGAGTGTATTTTAGGGGTCATCCAGAAGTCTATTTAGCACCTGAGTGATGACATCGGTCTTATCAAGTCAAAAGGAAATTTAGAATAAATGCAGAAGAGTGAAATTTGTATTTGCATGTTTATGTTTGACTATCTGAGCAATGTGGCTATTACACTATGTCCAAGAGTGGAAGAGCAGCAGACTTTCAGGTGAACGGGAGCATGGATAATTAGGAGAAGAATATATCTAACTGAGCCCAGGATCACAGATATTGAGGGCAGTAACTATAATTATCTCATGGAAAATAGAGATAGAAGAGAGGTTAAAAACCAGCTATTTGACCCATCACTGCACCAGTGGAGAAACTGAGGGCCAGAGGTGTTGTGACTTGTGATGTCTGTCAGAACACTTTCTGAACAATTCAGCTGAATTGAATGAGAAAGTTGAAGATAGAGCAGTTAAATGAACTGCCCACAACTGCAAAGCTAAGCCATGTTCAGTGTGGACTAGAGCTCCTTGTAGCCTTGCTCATATATTCCTTTATTTGCCTGTCCTGTTGTTTAAGATACCAGCTATTAGGTGCTTACGCTGCATCCAGCACTCTGATAAACAAGTTTTTGGGGTTTTTTAAAAGATTTTCTTGGGGGATTCAGAGAGGGGAACAGTGTTGGGGAATCGGGGAAGGGGAGCAGACAAGTTGCTGTTCTTTGGTTCTTCAGTCTAATTGTGGAGGACGTTGTCTCACTGGCCCATGTTGCTATTATCATTGCGCTCTTCCCGGGTGAGGCAGATTGGTCTATGGCCTCTGGACGGCTGCTCACAGCGGCTCTTGGCAGCTCACACTGGCTGCTGGCCACTCACGTTGGCTGCTGGCCACACACGGTAGCTCATGGCAGCCCACTGCAGCAGGGGCTGCAGCCTATGCCATCGCTGGCGACTCATGGCATCCCAGCTCCAGGTTGAGCTGTTGTTCACCATCTTAGCTGTAGAAGGCAGTGTCACTGGCCCTCATGTGGGATCCAAACCAGGGCCTTGCTGCACAGAGCTGGCGTCCCAAGCCAGCTCTTAACCAACGCGCTACTCAGCCGGCCCTAAACAACTGTTTGTTAATCATCGCATTTAGTCATTACCACAACTCTTTGAAGCAAGCAACATTTTACTGTAAATTTACACTGGAAGAATCCAGTTCATAAAGGGATTAGGTTAACTTGTCCAAGGTCAAATTAAGTGCTGGAGTCAGAGGAAAACCCAGGTGCGTTGACCCTATCTAGACCTCCTAATTCTAGCAATATTCCAGAAAGAGAGATGAGGTGTGATCAAACAATATAGTGAATGCTTAAATTTTTAAAATTATTACATTAAAAGACACATTGCCATTAATCACCTCAAAATACTCCCCCTCACTTCAAACACAGTTATCCCATTGGTCTTGCCACTTTCTAAAGCAGTTCTGGAAGTCCTCTTTTGTGAGTGTCTTTAGTTGAACTGTCATGGCTGCCTCGATGTCCAGAATCATTTTGAATTTGGGCAGAGCCAGAAGTTGCATGGTGCCAGATCCAGTGAATAAGGTGGATCAGGATGCACCTTAATGTTTGTATTTGGCAGAAATGGCCGTATATCAGAACGTTGTGACACAGAACGTTGTCATGATGGAGGATGATTATGGCACACTTTAAAACACACCTTCTCGGGCCGGCCGAGTGGCGCGATGGTTAAGAACTCGCTTGGGATGCCAGAGGGCCCCGGTTCGGATCCCACATATGAGGGCCAGGTCTATTTGTCAATGGGAATAGGTGACTGAGATGNACCACATCCAGGGAATCTTCAGATTTTCCTACCACAAGGAACTGGCTGCTCATGTTAGGTCTTGGCTCAAATGACCAGGCCTGTGAATTTCAAATCAGTTTGCTCAACCCGCAGCTACAGTTTCTCAGACTTGGGCATGACCTGTGATCATGTTTCCCAATGACAAAGATTCTTTCTAAAATTGGGGCTGGATAGGGCCTTTAATGTAATGACAAAAGTAATAATGATAAATTACAGATAGCACTAGTGATTTATAAAGCTAAGGGCTTTATAACTAGCCCTTGAAACCACTCTTTAAGTAGATATTATTATCCCCAGTTTACAGATGAGGAAACCAAGATTTAAAGAAGTATCTTAGGGATAGAAAAGACAGTCTGGGGAATATAATCCATAATGTTGTAAATGTTTTTTAGGGGGCCAGATGGACTCACATCTTGTTAGGGAGACCACTTCATAGTTGGTGTAGAGGCCTGACCACCGCACTGTATTTCTGAAGCTGATGTTGAATAATATTGTATGTCAAATATAATTATGTACACATATAGTCACGGGACGTGGAGTAGAGTGTGGGAATGGAGTCAATGGAATTGTAACAGATAAGTATGATATTGGGGGTGGGAGGGCAGTAGATGGGGGAGGGGGGTTGTTTCTGTGTGAAGGGTGAAAAGGATAACTATTGCATTGTTCTGTACAACTGAAACTAACAAAAAATAAATAAAAAATAAAGTTTCATTCAAAAGCAGGATTGCCTGACTCCTTACCCTGAATTATACCATGCTGCTTCTATCTATGAGAGTTTCTCACCAGTGATTTAGCAAACGCCCTTTTCTCAAGGTTTCACTTCTTTTTGGCTGAGAAAGCAATCTCAGCAAATATGCAGCGGGAGCTTAGTCAAGGGAAGTAGATCCACTGCTGAGCAATTATGTATCCATCACAAAACCTGGTGCCATGGGTTTAGTGAGCTTAGAATTACATCCATCTCCTGGGGGTGCTCATTGCTCATGGTTTAGAAGTTTAACTTAGTTTGATAGTATTTTAAACTGTATCGATTCTATGTATCTGATGGCTAGGGTAATCCTCTTCAGAGTTCTGAATGTCAGGCTTGGCAGTGGGCTGGCTGGGGCTTTACCTAAAGACTTGTTCAACTTGCAGCACTGTTTCCCCAGAGACCATTTCTTTAGGGAATATGTAGTGATTACACTGAACGAT
Organism: Hipposideros armiger; assembly: GCF_001890085.2. Taxonomy (NCBI): domain Eukaryota; kingdom Metazoa; phylum Chordata; class Mammalia; order Chiroptera; family Hipposideridae; genus Hipposideros; species Hipposideros armiger. The sequence goes on along the minus strand of NW_017731839.1, from coordinate 845,599 downwards.
TCCTGACCAGGCCCATTTATAAATATAATTTATTATTGTTAAAACTGATTGATTTGGAGTGAACAGCTTTCTATATCTAGAGATAGTTTTCTTTTGTTGGGGATATTCTGAAATTCCATTTGTATTAATTCCCATGCGTGCCTTCTCTTCCCCCTTTGCTATCAACTTACTGTTGACAGACTTGAAATTGGTACTGATTGTCACGTGTGGATAAATACGGACCTTGTTCTCTTAAATCCTGGTTTTGATAATGACTAACAGGAAACAAACCAAAAAAATCACATAGAAAGTATAAATCTTGGGTAGATTAGCAATGCAGTATCCAAAATAGAATATGGAATCAGTATTCAAGAATTTAGCACATTTGTATCTCTTTATAGACTTATCACTTGCCCCCAAATTGGACAATCATAAGTCCTTGAAGGAGATCCTAGATGTAGTTGCGAAATCTAATTATAAGAATAGATGTTAGGACATAGTTCCCCAAGCAATAGTCTAAGGGAGAGAAGTTGCAGAAGCGCAGATTCCAGCTGACACATGGAAGCCTCATTTCTCCCCATGTTGTAATCCTATAAAAGCTGCTTTAGCAGCACAGAGGGATAAACCTTGTCCAGAGAGAGACACCTCTTTCACTGTATCTGAAAGTAAGGAAGTGTTGGGTGAGGAGGTAGACATTTCATAAAAAGGAGTCCTTGGGTTTGAGGGATGTCGTCCAAGATGGCCTTAATTTCCCCTATGAAATAAGGATAGAAGAGATGTGGAGGGTAGCCTGAGAAGAGAGTAATGAAAGTCTGGCCCCTGTGGAGGATGAGAGAAGGACCTGAAAAGGGAAATTTTTTTAAAGGACACGGAGTACCCCAAGGACCAGATGAACTGGTGACCCGAAACCCTGAATGTACAGGGACAGCAATGGGCAGTCAAGTGACAGATAAAAATAGGAGATAGCAGGCAATTCAGTTAATTCAAGTTTGGGGATTGGAGAGGCAAGTGCAGCAGAAAGATGGTGCTGAAAGTGCAGCATTTTGTGTCTAGTGTGGATAAGAAAAAAAGTGAAGCCTTGAGTGAGGATAATCAGTGTAGGGGGAGAAAGGGACATTGAAGAGCTGGTGTATTGAAAGAAACGGGATAGGGCTGAATAATAAGCATAATAGGAACAGGAGAAGAGGAGAGCAGAAAGGATAGAAGGTTGATCAATGATTTACAAACTATAGGTTAAGATATTAGAAGACGTAAAGTTCCAGTTGGTAAGACCCAGGGTCTATTTGTCAATGGGAATAGGTGACTGAGATGAAAAGAATGTAAAGTGTTAAAGATGCAAGAACCTTGAGGCTTCTTTGTTGAAAGAGTGGACCAATAGGATTTGAAGACATCTATGATGATGGCAGTACATTTTTTCCCCTAGTAATATTGTATCATTATTTTCTTGTATGCACTCTTGTTATCAGTCAGTTCCAATACTTGCAGAATAGGGAGAAAACAAATTAAATAGTAGAGAGCCAGTGAAAAGGACTAAATATATGTCATTATTGGATATAAGAAGTGTCCAGAATGACATGGAGTAGGTAGTTTGGGATCTTAATGTTTTTCTCATATTCTCAGGCTGTATACATTTCTTATGTTCTCTATTCCACTATAGCTCCCTTGAGAGGAGGTCTGTGACTTATCTTCTATGCATCTTATTACAGTGTACCACATAACGCAGTTGTTCAGTAAGTTTGTTGAATTAATAGTTGGCAAATGGTTCCAAAGAATCCTAACATATTTGTATACTATTTTTACAAATGGTTATATGGATGCTCAAATTTTCACATAGGCTTTCTATATGTGCAGCTTTGGTCCACTTGCATAAGTTGGAGGTTTCAGGATGTCCAAGGGATCTGGATGCCTCGGAGGAAAGGGTGCATTCCCCAAGAACTGGGACAAGATCCCCTATAGCTTCTAGACTTCCTGCCTCCAGTATAGGGCCCTGTACTAAGAAACGCCATGAGTTCCAGATTACAAAGACAATTCCCCACCTTATAAAGAATCTATTTCTGACCAGCTAGACATTGAGAGGCAACAGTGTCAGTGTTACCAGGAGCACAAGCCCATCTGAGCACTG
>NW_017731839.1:800308-839738 GCF_001890085.2 Hipposideros armiger | reverse complement strand
ACACCTTCTCACAAATCTAGCTCACACCCAACTGACTGCACCAAACAGGCTGAAACTTGTCACACACTGTCACTAAGGTTTGACACATCACTTCCCATATTGAAGATCCCTGCCTTTCCATTGGATGTCACTTGGCAGCAGCGTTCACTGTAATGTTTGATCACAACGGAAAGGCTCCATGTCACACATTGCTTCTGGTATGGCAATTTCTGTCCAATGAAAACATTACAGTGTGTCCTCATCCACCTTATTCACCAGATCTGGCACCATGAGACTTCTGCTTCTTCTCCAAAGTCAAAATGACCATGAAAGATAAATGTTTTGAATCCATTCAGGACATCAAGGCAACCATGAGCACAACTAAAGACACAAAAGAGGACTTCTAGAATTGCTTCAGAAAGTGGCAAAAATGGGGTAAGTGTGTCCAAAGGGAGGGGGGATATTTTGTGGGGGATTAATGGCAGTGTGTCTTTTACTGTAATATTTTTTTTTACTTTAAACCATTCACCATAGTTTTTTATCACACTTCTTAGATCAATGTATACAGTTGGCCCTCCAGAACCGCAAATTCCCAACTGCAGATGCAAAACCTGGGGTTAGAGATGACTGACTTAATATTTATTATTAAAATCTGCCTATAAGTGGATGAATGCAGTTCAAGCCTGTTGTTCAAGGGTCAACTGTATATGATAAATGCATACCTCAAATCAATAGGAGGGAATAGATTACTTAATAAGTTGTGTCTGATCAATAGGCCATCCATTTGGAGCAACATAAACTTTGGTCTCTTGTACATACTCCTAATTCAATTTCAAATATATTAAAAATTTGAATGAAAGAAATATAATCATAATAGTAATAGAAAAAAATACAACTGAACAGTGTTATAATTTTGACATGGGATGGACATCAAGTATGATAAAAACAAAGAAACTGTAAAGGAGAAGTCAGATAATTAACTGCATAAAAATTAAAACCTTAAAAATTTCCCACAATAGCAACACAAATTACAAACAGAGAGAGAGAGAGAGAGAGAGAGAGAGAGAGAGAGAAGTAACTACAAAGCTGAGTACCCTAATGCTAACAGTAGCTTGCTTTTGTGGTAGTATTATACAGGTGATAATAATTTTCCTTTTTTCTTATTTCTTTTTTTCTTGAAATTAATATGTATTACTTAGTAATAAACTTATTCTAGATTACATTAAAATAATGTGTGATATGTCATGACAGTGTAAAGATTCCCTACTGAAATACCATTTTCCAATAAACATAGACTAAATATGTTTCTCAGGCAAAGAAAATGTTTTCCTAGCAGGTAATTTATCCAAGTAGTCCTATTCCTAGAGTTGCTTTTCCTCATCATGAAAGGAGCTGAAACTTGAATCCTTTGGTACACTTACTTACTTTGAGCTGATGTCAATAGAACACTGTTCTCAATGACATTTGACACATGTTCTATTGACAAACATGAAATTAGAAGCTTTGGCATAAGCAGCTCCTGACAGAATGCTTTTGTGAAGTATGTACGTGCTCTAATTGATTTATTCTTTCACACCCAGGTTAAATTTTTCTAATTCCTGCTTTAGAGAAGAGGGCAAGGCAGATAATTTTAGCCAGAAAGTTTAGAGAAGAATAGTTTTAACCAGAAAGTTCAGAGAAGAAGAAATTATGGTTGCTGTACTTCAAAAAGTCAACATTTTCAGTGTTCGGAAGTTCTAATAAATACTTACAACCTACAACAGAAAAGCACACTATGTTGTAAAGTACTAAAAGGACCGACCACAAGACAGATATGAAGGTATTACATAATAGTAGTGATAGTGACATTTATTGAGTGTCTGCCATGTGCCAGTCACTGTGATATGTTTCATTATATTATCTCTAATCATATATAACTTCTTTTAAAACAAGTTCTTTATTGATCACTTTTCAAAAAGATAATTTCATAAAAATAGGTTTTTTTGAAACTTCTCTAGCTCGTCACATTGTTCTGAAAATTATTGCTGTTGAGTACAAACATAAATAATTAATAAAAGTTCTAATATCTATAAATTTTTCTAAGGAGGTTTTGGGATATAAATGAAGGTTTTGGCACTATTTACTTTTCCATAGTGAAAAACAGAGTTTATAACAGGACATATCAAACACTTAGATTCTTACAAGAGGCTGGGAGATGACAATGACAATGATGATGATAGGTAATACTTAATGAGCCCTTACTATATGTCAAACACTATTCCACACTCTACATGTATGAATTAATTTGATCTACCCAACAACTCTGAGAAGTTACAAGCGTTCTCTGTTTGAAGAGAATGAAACTGAAGCAAGAAGAAACTTAAAAACTTCAACATCACACAGCTAGTGAATAATGATGCTGATAATTAAACCCAGACAGCCTGATTCTAGAGCTCTTACCTAACACACTGTGCCTTGGAGTCTGGCCTTTCTAGCCCAAATACCTTTGGGGTGGGCTGGGTGGGGGAGATCAAGTTATCAGATTGTAAAAGTAAGCCTGCATCCTTTCACTAGCCCATCAAAATGGAAAACTGAAATAATTGTTTGGACAAAATCAGCCCCACATTCTAGTATGAAATTCAGCAAAAATGGGAAGGGTGTCTAAGTTACTGAGCTAACCACCTTGGGGTTTTGTCATCCTGTGTTATAGGACACCTACCTAGAAGGTCACAGTCCCTTGGATACGAACTTCCTCTGTGACTATAGAGGGCCAGATTTTCACTTTGTGTAGAATATACATACTATTATACATAGTGTAGAAATATGAATTTCCACCCTATATGCTATGTGGTATCTCCAGAAACAAAGTTAAGTCCATTTAACAGTGACTTTGCAAGTTAGAGCTGCTTTCAAATGCTGCCCCCTCTCCCAACTTATTAGCGCTGAGAAATTGGGAAAGTAACTTAACCTCCCTAAGCCTCAGTTTTCTCATCTTCAAGATGGGGATAACACGTAGTTACTTTACAGGGTAGTAGAGAGGGTCAAATGAGATCCTGTGTCTGGTACAGTGATTGGTGCATGGTAAGCCACTCCATAATTGTTGGCTGTGATTGTTTTCATCAATGCCTCCTTCAACATCTTCATCATAATTAGCTAATGCTGCTCTTGTTGTCATCATTCTTCATCATTAAAAGTGATTTTCAATGTGAATGTCATTGAATTTTTAATTCTTAACTATGGACAATGAGATGTTAGACGCAAAACAAAGTATCTAGTTAGACTATTGAATTTTCCATCTAAAGCATTATTTAAATTTGAAACAACAGGAAAGAAGGACAAGACAAGATGATAATAAGGAAAGCCCATCCCACAGAACACCCTTGTGACCAAAGCTCTTGCAATAAATGCAAAACGCATGAAACGGAATGTCCCCTTATGTCACAGCTGAAAACTGTAACATAAATATTTTTGTCAGTTGGCTTTATTCTACAGATGTTTTTGAGGATTTGTTGTTGAAACAGCCAATCCACTCCTGAATAAAAAAACTTTTGGCAGTACTCAAAGTGTCAACTAATTAGATCCAAATTGCAGCTGAACATTTTGAAATGTATGCATCGCCCACGTGAATACTGAGTGAATTTATTATAAATGGAATTTCAGTTGCTGTGAAAGGATACTCAATGGCACGGAAGTAAACCAATTTGTGAGCATTTATTAAACACCTTATTAAGATTTCTCCTTATAAGGGACAGTATATAATGGACTAAATGATGAGTATTTCAACAGTGTGCTCAGGGAAGACACTCTGCATGGGTGTCAGAAAAACCACTAGAAGTTTTTTTGCATAATGAGCTGGATTCTAATCTTGTTTCTGCCACTATCTATGGGAGGTTGAAAAGTCACTTAATCTAAATTTTTGTGTAAACTGGGCCCGTACCCCGTAGGCCTCATTCTCCCTGCAAACTTTTTAAAAACTGAATTGGAATGACTTGAGGTGATGACACCATTCTCCTTTCCAGGACCCCCAGCTCCCTACAAGCTCAGTGGGCAGCTTCATGCATTTGTGCTGCTGTCTACTCTGATGATGATGTGTAGACAGGGCCTTGATGTAGCCTGTTGGGATCTCCGTTTCTGCCTTTGGATGAGATGAACTTTCAGTGACCCATTTGCCAAAGTATATCATGGCATGTATTATAGATGACAGATTTCCACTCTGCTGATGGATACAAATAAAACAATGCAAGCAACCACATAGAAAAGCCTGTCTGCTCATTAGGCAAAGGAGAACTTTCTAGCTTTTAGAACGATCCAGCAATGAACCTGCCTATTCTGTTAGGTAGCAAGTGCCCCATCACTGGAACTTCTCAGGCCAAGGCCAGAACACAATCCACAAGAAGTTTGAAGAAAGAGGCTTTGGTTTGCATTGGTAGGTGTATGAGTTCCCCTAGGCTGCTGTACAAGAGTACCACAAGTGGGGTGGTTAAATAACAGAAACTTGCTGTCTTACAGTTCTAAGTGGGAAATCAAGGTGTCAGTGGGCCACGCTCCCTCGGAAGCCTCCAGGGAAGAATCATACAGTGCCTCTTCCTAGTTTCTGGTGGTTGCCAGAAATCCTTAGTGCTCCTTGGCTTGTAGCTGCATCACTCCAATCTCTGCTTCTGTCTTCATATGGACTTCTTCCCTCTGTGTGTCTCTTCAAATCTCTCTCTTCTTATAAGGACACCAGTCATTGGATTTGGGGCCCACCCTACTCCAGCATGACCTCATCTTTACTTAATTACATCTACAAAGACCCTATTTCTAAATAAGGTCACATTCACTGGTACAGAGGGTTAGGGGTGGGGGAAGAGCACACACTTCAACCCACAACAGTGGGTATGACTAGTTGGCTGGCAGGATGAGTCTACCTACTATGAGATTCTAGGAGTTTATCATTCCTTTCTGCCAAAATGATGTCATTGGTTGGCCCAACAATTATTAACTAGCCCCCTTAGTAAGTACTATTCTGGTTTTGGTTGGGTTTTTTTGTTGTTATTATTGTTGTTTATGTGATGTTTTACTCATTCTTTAAGTCTTGTACGGGAAACCTTTGGATGTTGCCTTGAGTCAGAGAACAAGACATTGAATTGCTGTATCTTTTTAATTCACGTTCAGTCTTATGGACCTCACACTGACTATGTACTCAGAAATATAAATACAGATATACATTACCAGACTTGAGTTATATGTTGAGTATAAGATAAAATGAACTTCCAAAAACTTAGAATTTTAATGATAGACAAGAGCGCAAACATTAGCCCTTTATTTGCCTTTAGAAAATAACAAACTGGTCTCGCTGGTAAATCAAAAAACAGCTTCACGGCTTAAACCTACTATCTTATGCTGATCTGTATGTATCTTGATAGAAAAATACAGTATTTTGTATTCATACACTTAAGTGATTTAGCTTCACTGTTTTGTTTTGACAGGCAGTTTTTGCATCTATCTGCTATATTTCAGAGTTTCTCAATCTCAGCACTACTTACTTTTTTTTGCTGGATAATTCTTTGCTGTGGGAGCTGTACTGTGCATTATAAGATGTTTAGCCTGCTCCCCAGCCTCTACATACTTGATGCCAATAGCACCTCTGCTCCCCCGCTCCACCCACCCAGTGTGACAGCCAAAAATGTCTACAGACATTTCAAGTTTCCCTGGTTGGTATGGTGGTCAATATCAACCTCAGCTTGGAACTATTGCTTTGCCAAAATTTTTAAAGTTGACAGTCTTAGACATTGCATCCAAATTTGTCTCCTCAATCTATCCAAATGCATGACTGAATTTAAGACTGAGCTATGAACAGAAAGACCAATTAAGGTTTGTTCAATTATCATACTTTTGGGTCTCAAGACCCCTTAACACTCTTAAAAATTATTGAGAACCTCAAACAAATTTTGATTATGTTAGATATAATTTATAAATATTTACTGCATGAGAAAAAAATTTAATATTTTTGTATTCATTTAAAAGCAACAATAACCCATTGTATGTCTATATAAATATTTTATAAAAATTAACTATATTTTTCCCAGAACATTAGTGAGAAGGGAGGAATTATTACATTGTTGCAAATATCTTTAATGTTCAGGTTAATAGATGACAGCTGGATTCTCGTAGCTGCTTCTTTCATCCTATTGATATATGTTGTTTTGGTTCATAAAGTATATTTTTAAAATTCCATATAAATGGAGGGATATTTTGTCAGCCTTTTCAAGTACTTATGGATATCTTTCTTTAATACCTCTCCCAACTCATCATGTATTAGTTTCTTAAAGGCTATTTTGTCTCATTAAAATGATTTTATCTACCTTTTACTTTGAATGGATCTTCTACCATGCATTGGTCATTTGGAAAATATTGGTTCTCTGAATTATGTGGCTCTTTTAAAAAATTCACATATTTGTTATCAGTTTTATTGTCTTAACATAAAAAAATTACAATCACTAACATCACCACCAATTTCAAAGGCAATGTCTTCAAGTATTAGGATGTTGTCAAGTTCACAGTTGTAGATATATGAGTTTTTCAAAGTTCTAATTTCTCTTGAAATCCTGAATTTTATCATTGGTAACAAATAGTACCAGCTGTTTTTCTTGAAGTGACAGACTCACTTTATTAATTTTTGAAAAAAAGTCTGGCAAATGCTCAAGTATGGATAACCATAATTTGTCTTTCAGTTGTTCTTTCAAATAAAAAATCATGTTCTGTAAAAATGGCTATTTAGCTTGCAACCCATCCAATTAAATGTGCGCTTTTTCTCAAGACAACCATCCTACTTCAGTATGCAGCAGAAGTGTTTTGTGTGCACTTCCCATTTTGTCACACAGAAATATTTATAAAGTGTACTTAATAGTTGAGATTTAATAAGATTAATCATTTTTATATTTTATCAGACATTGTAAAATGAACCTACTTTTTTTTTTTTTTTGCCACTGCAAATACCTCATAGTGAAGAATCCAGTGGCTGCTAGCATAGTTTAATGCCGCTGCCTTGGTTTGTGCTAAAGCACCAGCATGAATTATACCACTGGTACAAATATCAATACAATGAAAAAGACAACTAATGTCTTAGAATTATTATTATTAATTTTTTATTTTATTTCTTTTTACCTTGGGGAGCCTCAGAGGTCCACAGGCTAACTTTGAGAACCACTGGACTATGAAGATCGTTCTGCTCTACACTTAATTTGAATAATATAGAAAATATCTTCTGATAGGCATACAGAATACAAATACACTTCTTCAAACTAGAACTTAGTAGATGCCAAGAACTGCACATGGCATTCAAAGAATGTACTTCCCACTACCACCAAAACTGTGGGAAAATATTGTTGTTCTCTTTGACAAGAGTCTCAGAGGTTGGAAATGTTTCTAAAACATTTTAGTTTCTCTTAATGGCACTGACATTTGTGAAATTACCTATATCTTTTTTGACATTATTTCCACATTTAGCCTATATCCTCTTAAAGTAATAATTTTCAAGACCTTATGTGTTAGCACTACTTTCTGATACTTTTTATCCTGAAAGAGTAGGTCTCAGTTCCAAGGAATTTGGTAAAGAAGGATGCATTCACTCAGTTTCAAACAATGCTTTATTCAAATTAGGCACACAATAAGTATTTGTTGACTATAAAATTTAATTGATTTACCCTTTACATTCTTGATGGTTTTATGATCTGATGATATGATTTTCAACTTTCATCATCTGGACAGAAGAGGGCTAATTTTTAAGACCCCTGGAACATTTGAAGGCAAAAGTAAGGCTTTATATTGAAACCAACAGGCAACAGAATAATTCTGTCTGAGAAAGCTGTTAAGCCCAAGAGATAAGACTTAGAGATAACTGGCATTTGGGGTTCCTCAAAGAACCAGACGGGTCTTGTGCACAGACTGGTCTACCATTTGACAAGTTCCCACCCTATGTACACAGGAGAAAAAAAGGAAGATGGTATCCAACAGAAGAAAGAGGAGATAAGAATTTTTAGGATGTTATTGAATGAAGTCCTGGAATAACAACTTTTAGTAAGCCAGATTTGAACAAGAAGATGGAGTATTCTAGGAGGGATGTCTCCAAGTGGGGAGAAATGGAACGTAGAAATTACCCATTGAAATTTGATCATGTTGAGGGGAATTCCAGAGACCTGAATTGAGAATTTGGGTATAAATTGTTGATAGGGAAATAGAAAGCTATTCAAATATAAAAGAAGCAATTAGCTCCTGGAAAATTTTAAAGCTATACAAAAATTGTATGTGTTCACAGTGTGCCACATGGCTCAGCTGAGACTAATAGTGCATGGTCATAATGTAAACACTGTACATTATGATTTAGCCAAACATTGATTTAGCCAAAAATCATGATTTATGTTGGGAGAATAATGTTTTGAAAATGTTTGTGTGTGCTAGAGTTTATGGATAGTAGTTATAAAAGAGCCAAATCCTAGTAAAGAAAATCATGTCTAAATCAAGAAGTACAAGGTGTGATCAAAAAATAAGGTGAATGTTTAAACAACAAAAAAAATTATTACAGTAAAAGATAAATTGCTATTAATCCCCTGAAAATACTCCCCCATGCTTCAAACACACTTATCCCATCATTCTTGCCACTTTCTGAAGCAGTTCTGGAAGTCCTCTTTCATGAATGTCTTTAGTTGCGCTGTTGTGGCTGCCTCGATGTCCTAAATTGATTCAAAATGTTTACCCTTCATGGTCATTTTGACTTTGGGGAAGAGCCAGAAGTCTCACAGTGCCAGATATGGTGAATAAGGTGGATGAGGACATACCGTAATGTTTGTATTTGACAGAAATTGCCGTATACCAGAAGCAATGTGTGACACGGAGCATTTCTGTTGTGATCACAAAATACGGTGAATGCCGCTGCCAAGTGTCATCCAATAGAAAGACAGGGATTTAAATATGGGAAGCGGTGCATTAAACCTTAGTAACAGTGTATGACAAGTTTCAACTTGTTCAATGCAGTCAATCTGGTGTGAGCTACAGTTGAGAAAAGGTGTGTGTTTAAAGTATGCTGTAAATCATCCTCCATCACGACAATGCTCCGTGTCACACATTGCTTCGGTTCTACAGCAATTTCTGTCAAATACAAACATTAAGGTGTGTCCTCATTCACCTTATTCACCAGATCTGTCACTGTGCGACTTCTGGCTCTTCCCCAAAGTCAAAATGACCATGAAAGGTAAATGTTCTGAATCCACTGAGGACATCGAGGCAGCCACAACAACACAACTAAAGACACTCATGAAAGAGGACTTAAGAGCTGCTCAGAAAGTGGCAAGAACGATGGGATAAGTGTGTTCGAAGGGAGGGGGAGTATTCTGAGGGTGATTAATGGCAATGTGTCTTTTACTGTAATAATTTTTCTTGCCTAAACATTCACTGTATTACTTGATCACACTCTGTAGCATTATAGGTATGTTACTTCAAAAAAGTAGAAGTTAAAACCAAAAGAAAGAGCCTAAAGAAAGTTGAAAGTAGTTCCTCAAGTTAGTGGAACTCAGGAATGGACAGGGTTAAGAGAAAGTAACTATAGTTTTCCATTATGAACCTTATAGAGTTATTAACTTAAAATTACATGCATATTATCACCTCAAATTATATTGATAAAAATTAAAAATGAAAGTTAATAAGTCAAAGATGTTGCACTTTCCATGTAGTGGTCTGACTGTATAACCAGTCTCTGGGAAACCATACCCTGAATTTTTTCCATCTAAAACAGCTAGCAGCCACATCCCTGCCCTCTCCCATCAAAATGTATCTGTAGGATGTCCTACTCCCTCAAAATCCTGACTTTGTACACTTGAGTTAATAATTTGTTCTAACTTCCCTTTCCAAACTGCTCTGCTTGCTATACCCCCACATAGACAATTCTGGCCAGATTGAGCTACTTCTTATCACTTGATTATATAGTTCTGGCAAGGTGAAAATATCTCCCACCTCTCCAAGTTTTTGCCTATCAAACTCTCAATAATTGCTCAAATCCTAATTCCTTGTGGAATGTACTCTTGACTGCTTCAGTTGAAAAATAATATGCTCCTTCTTATATGCTATCTGGTTCCATTACCTTTTCACTTTTTATTGCAAAAGACTATACCTCAGATACAAAACGTACAGCTTAGAGTAAAACAAGCATCCAATAACCTACATCCCAGTTTAAGAAACAGAATATTATCGCATTTCCCTATCCCACCCCACAGATGAAATTGCTATCTCTATTATTAGTTATTCATTTTCTGGCTTTTCTTTATGGTTTTATCATAAATAGATGTATTTCTATACAATGTCTTAATTTATTTTGCCTTGAACTTTATATCAATGAAATTCTACTTTATGTATTTTTCTTAGATTTTCTTCTGTTGCTCAGACATGTTCTTTTGAGAATCAGCTATGTTGATGCATGTAGCTGTAGTTCATTTTTTGTCATCACTGCACAGTGTTCAATTGTCTGACTATACTATGAGTTATTTATAGTTTCTGTTGTTGATAGATGTGACAGGTTGACAATATTTTTCAATGCTACTCTTAACTTTAGTATACATGTCTCTTGGTAAAGACGTGCAAGACTTCTCTAGGGAAGCAGTTCTCAGTATGGTCCTTAGACCAGTAGCACTGGTACCACTTGGGAACTTGCTAGAAATGAAAGTTCTTGGGCCCCACCCCAGACCTACTGAATCAGAAACTCTAGGGGTGGGTCCAGGAATCTGTGTTTTAGCAAACAATGCAGGTGATTTTGATGCACCCTCAAGGTCAAGAACAATAGATCTAGTGTGATAATGGATTTGTCAGTTTCTTCTTAAAGTGCTGTACATATCTAGTTTATATATTTTGAAGCTACATTATTGGGATATATGTATGAGAGTTGCTGTATCTTCCTGATGAATTGAAACTTTTATAAAAATATACTGATACACTTTATTTCTGGTAATGCCTTTAGCCTTAAAGTCTATTTTATCTGATATTGGAACAGTTCTACTAAGTTGTTTTTGCTCTCTGTTTATTGTCTAGTTTTCCATCCTTTGGCTTTTCATCTTTATCTTATTTAAGTTTTGGTTGAATGTGATCCTTATAAAACAGCACATTGACCTTTAAAAAAAAATTCAGTCTGATAGTCTTATAATTGAGTTTAGTCTACCTACATTGATTACTAGTCTATTTTAATTCATTTCTACCATCTTATTTTCACATTCTATTAGCTCTGATTTTTCCATTTTGTTTTGCTTTTTCTCGTTTTTGCTTTGTTGGTTTTTTTTTTGAGATTTCCTTTTTTCCTCATTCCACTTTTTTCCTCTGCTTATTTTATACTTATAGTGTTTTCCCTAGAAATAATTTTAATATGCCTATTTAATTTTTTAAAGTTTAAATTCAATCAGCATTTCTACTCTGAACAATATAAGAAGTTTATGATGTTTTAATGTTAAATGGCACTCCTCCTGACATGTTTTCTTAATCGAGGATTTTAATTTTAAAATTTATTTCTTAACTCCCTAAATTCTACATTATTATTTTATTCCATTGTTCATGTTAGATATTAACACATTGCTATTTTTAATGCTTATTATTTTTTCCTTGCAGTTCAAACCTTATGAGATCCTTTTCCTGAAATTTGTCATGTAGGAGTTTTGGGGGTTTTTTTGTTTGTTTGTTTGTTTTAAAGACTTTTATTGGGGAATTTGGGGAAGGGGAACAGACAAGTTGCTATCCTTTTGTTCTTCAGTCTAGTTGTGTAGGACATTGCTTCACTGGCCCAAGTTGGCACCATCATTGCGCTCTTTCCGGGCAAGGCAGATCAGTCGCCAGCTTCTGGACGGCTGCTCACTGTGGCTGCTGACTGCTCATGCTGGCTGCTGGCTACACACAGTAGCCCATGGCAGCCCACTGCAGCAGGGGTTGCAGCCTACACCATCGCTGGCGACTCACGGCAGCCAGCTCCAGGTTGAGCTGTTATTCAGCATCTTAACTGTAGAGGGCAGTATCACTGGCCCTCATATGTGGGATCCAAACCGAGGCCCTCTGGCGTCCCAAGCCAGCTCTTAACCATCGCGCCACTCAGCCGGCCCATGTAGGAGTTTTTTAAATGAAGATCTGGTTTTTCAACAAATTCAGCAAATTCTCTGTTTTTGTATGAAAAGTTCTTAATTTCATTCTATCTTTTAAATGATAGTTTTACTGGGTAAATAATTCTATCATGACAGTTATTTCATCTTCAGCAGGTTAAAAATAGTATTCGAATGTCTTCTCATTCCATGTTGCTATTGAGGAGTCAGCTAATTGTTCTTTTGTAGTAAACCTGTCTTTCTCTCAAACTGAAGTTCTTTTTTGTTTTACTTCTGCAGTTTATCTACAATGTGTCAAAATGTAGATTTCTATTTAACTTGCCTGGGATTTGTTGAGATGCCTGAATCTAAGAACTGAATGTCTTTTCATAGAGACACCAATACAATTCTACAGTTTTCATGTAACTTAAAATCTGTTACATTTTCCTAGTATCTTTTTAGAACATTTTCCTATCATGTTTTTTAGAAGTCTGATTACATTGGATCATCTCACCCCATGCTCAATATCTTTGGACCTCTCTTCCATAGTTTCATTCCTTTTCAAATCCTTCTATTTTTCTTTAACTTTATCTATATCTGATTATTCAAGTATCTCCCATCTTTGCGATTCTATTTCTATAGTTTGTAGTTATGCTGACTCTTTTTATGGTGGCTTGTTTCTCCATGTTACTATTATTGGAGGTGGGCAGAGGAGATTAGAAGATGATGATGGCTGATGTTCCTTGGAACTTGACACAGGAATTAATTTGAAGCCTGGGTTTCAAGAGGATGTGTGTTTGCTTCTGCCAGGCATCTGGGGCAATAGTAATTTGGGATCTTTTAAACATTGTATAGATATTGACAATTTTGGCCTCAAACCCTTGTAGTTAGAAATTCTACGAGAAGGCATTTAAAAATATTTTTCTATCCGTATCTTTTATTTTTTATTTTATTATGTTTATAGTGTTTTTTACTGCAAACCATCTTATATCCTCTTTGATAACATTTTAAAATGGTGACTACAAAATGAATGGAATAAATTGAAGAGCATCTAAAGGCTGATTAACTATAACATTGGATTATTTTTAAATGAAACTGCTAGGATCTCAGGCAACACAATCCAATGTCTTTTGCTTTTAAGCAGGTTTCAGGGCATTGCCTAAGCAGGGGTCAGCAAACTGTGGCTCGCAAGCCACATGCAGTTCTTTGGGTATGTACACGTGGCTCTGAAGTAAAATTGAAAATGAAAATAAAATTACCATAGTTTCATTTATAAAATTTTTAAAGGATATTAGTCACATAATGGTGATTATATAAAAATATATTTATGGCTCTCGAATAATTTTTGAATTGTGAGGGACAGGATTGGCTCTTCTAAGGGTCTGCAAACTTTTGAGATGGAATGTACCCAAAGAGGCGCATGTGGCTCGTGATCCACAGTTTGCCAACCCTTGGTCTAAGGCAATGAGAGCAGAATACTTTGATTTTACTTTGATTTTAAAGTGCTTAGACAGTCTCAAAATATGAATTAGAAAAACATGGAGGAATTTCCAAGTCAACATTAAATATTTACATGGAAATTAAAATTCAGAGACTTAGAAAATCAGACTTGGGTTTACTTCCCAATGTGAATAGGTAGAATGGAGTATTATCTATTCCAACAAAGGGATATATAGATGAAGAGATTGATAGATGTAAAAAGAGGTAAAAAGTCAGTGAGTGAAAGCATCCTGCAACGCATACTTCACTTCCCCGTTCGTAAAATGGGGGTAATGGCACCTACCTCACTGTGTTGTCATGAGAATTCAATGAGATAAGACAAGTAGTTAGAGCAAAGTTTGGCACATGTTAGCTATAAAACATATTAGCTATCATTATTTTTATTACAATAAGCCTTATAACCTTGAGAAAGTTACTTATCTAACTAAACATGGGCTTTGTGTTCATCTCTCCCTGAACCTAGAAGTAGCTTACCCTATTTGTCTTCTGTCAGATATTCTATAAGGTTTTAAACTTCACTTGCCCTTATTTCCTGTCATTTCCTATAAAATGTAAATAATAACAACAATAATTCAAAAAGATGTCTAACTGACTTGATATTTGTGGGTATTAGGACATTATTAATTTTAGGTGTGATAATGGTATAGTGTTTATAAATACATAGTAAAATATTCACTGGTAAAAATATCTGAAATTTGTTTCAAAATAACAGAGGGAGCAATGGCTGGGAGCATGGATAAAACAAGAGTAGTGGCCATGAATTGATGATCGCCATAATTGAGTGATGGCCCATGGGGTTCATCAGACTATTTTCTCCTCTTTTGTGTATGTTTAAACTTTTTCCTAATAAAAAGTTTTGTTTTGGGCCGGCCGAGTGGCGCGATGGTTAAGAACTGGCTTGGGATGCCAGAGGGCCCCGGTTCGGATCCCACATATGAGGGCCAGTGACACTGCCCTCCACAGCTAAGATGCTGAACAACAGCTCAACCTGGAGCTGGGCTGCCATGAGTTGCCGGGACGGCGTAGGCTGCAGCCCCTGTGGCAGTGGGTTGCCATGGGCCAGCGTGAGCGGCCAGCAGCTGCAGTGAGCGGCCGTCCAGAAGCCGGCGACTGATCTGCCTCGCCTGGGAAGAGCGCAATGATGGTGCCAACTTGGGCCAGTGAAGCAACGTCCTCCACAACTAGACTGAAGAACAAAACGACAGCAACTTGTCTGTTCCCCTTCCCCCAATTCCCCAGCGTTGTTCCCATCCCCCAATTCCCCAATAAAAAAAATCTTAAAAAAAAAAAAAGTTTTGTTTTGTTTTTTCCTAAGAGGCCGTCATTTAATGAGAATATACATCATACAGTAGCAACTATGCTGTAATGCTTCAGTAAATGGTTGCTGGTAGCCAGCTGTAGAGCTGATGGTTCTAGCAGTAGTTGTAGCACCTAATTTATTTCTATTAACTAAGTGGTCAAGAACAAAAGCCTTCAGCAAGGGAATGGATTAACTGATACATGTGAGGCAAACCATCACTTTTTTTTTTTTTAAGTTCTCTCAATGAAGAGCTCAGCTTTCTGATATTAGGGGAAACATCAACCAACCCTCCTACCCCCGATACAGAGGTCTGCAGGTTCTGACACGTAACATTCACAGCTCTCAACCAAAAACCAGACCCTGAAAAATGGAGGGATTCTCTCTGCATTATTAAATGTCAGCAGCCATTTTATGTTCATTTTGAGCTTCAATTCTGAGCTTCAGTTAAACAGTGCCAAACAGGGCAGGTATCTTTTGTGCAAATGTACCATTACAATCAAATACTTTATTTTCAGCCATTTAACCTTGAAGAACTGAGTAAATTTCAATTACTGATGTGCAGCCAGTTTTAACTAGAACAGTCATTAGTATTGGAGGAGTGGGGATTTGGAAATGCTACCTTAAAAAAAGTTTCCCCCTTAACTTATTTTTACCCTTTCCCACCTCTGTCTCCATGGAAATGGGGTCAGAGGCCACAGGGAGCTCACAGGGAGCCAGCAGCTGAGAATGAGAATTCCCACTTAGAGATTTCAGCTGAAAGCTATAAACTTCTTTACAAAGACCAGCTGAGTCTTTTGACCACTTATGGTCTCTGGTTTTTTTACACTGGTAAGTAGGCTTCTTTTTTCCTATGTGGAGGAGGAAGGGATGGTATTAAGTAATAAGCATTTTTGTATTTATACTTGAACTTCTACTATGCAATAAGCCAAGAATAGAGACATTCCTTAAGAAATTATTTTCAATTTAATTTTTAAATGATAGTGTACATTTGGAATTAAGCAATTATCACTAGTTTGATCTCTGTCCTTTCAGGCTTCTTTCATTACCTGATATTTGAAGAAAAGCATATGTGAATTCATTCATTGCACACTATCAGTTACAAATGATTCTGTGTAATGGAATATCACCATAGCCCAATTCAAAAATCACTTGAGTAAAAATAAAAATCCCAAGATTATGGGAAATCAGTACCATTCCACAAAATGTTTTATGAATTAAAGTATAATTTACTATTGGCCCCTAGTTTTTCTTAAAATGTTAACATTATTTCCTATTTTTTGCATTATAAGTATTCAGTTTATTTTCTTACAAACCATTTGAAAATATCTGAGAAGGCTGGGTACTCAAATATGCCAAATATTTTAAGCTATTTTTATGTATTATACCTTATTTTACCCATTTAGCAGCTGAGTAATTGTTGAAACAATATGAAATGTAAATTTAGGTTAAAAATCCCTAACAGGTCCTTATTAAATTTGGAGCTAAAAGAGCCTGTGTTTCAAATTATTTTTTTTTCAATATTCTTTTTCTCTTCATGCCACACATCTTTATGGTTCAAATTTTACAATCTCACTATTAGTTCCAATTACTTTTGCAAAATTTCACCAGTACTCTTACATAAGCTCTTCAGTTATTACTTTTAATCATATAACTGCTCTGAATTTTCCAGAAAACATCAGAACTACAGCACTTCTCTCAGAAGCTTTAATGGTTTTTTTGTTTTCTCCCTCCCTCCCTCCCTTCCTCCCTTTCCCTCTCCCTCTCTCCCCCTCTCTCTCTCTCTCTCAGAAGTCTAACCATGTTGCCTTTATTCCTGGTGTTTCCTTTGTTTCCTGGGCCTCTTGCATGTCTGTGCGGACCCCCCTCTCTGTCCAGGGTTGAGCTCTTCCACTCTTTTGCTCTCAGAGTGAACCAGAACATCGTGTTCTGAAGCTGCCCGGCACATATGCTTCATGACGCTGCCAAGTTTGCAGCTGACCAATTGGCCTACTTTAGAGGGCTTGCATTTATAAAATTTACAACCCTTTATTTCCACCACTCCATCACCCCTCCCCCGTAAAAGAGTGTGCCAAATGTTCAGATAAATCTAGGGTCCTTTGGTTTTGTTGCAACAAAATGGGCAGTTCTTTCTTTTCCCTTCTTTGGCTCTCAGCCTTGCCATTCCCTCCTGAATAGATGGAAAGTAGCAGTTGACGTGTTGAAGACATTTGATAGTGGCCGCCTCTGTAGTAATAACAATTTTTTAAAGAAATGTATTAACAAAATGATATGCTCTTCAGTTTCTGGAACTCTGCACTTCCAAAGTAATTCCCTTCCAAAAACCAATCCAGGCACATTTGTCTTCTTCCAAATTAGGAAGACAGAGTTGGGTTCTTGCTTTTTCAGTGCAATCAGGTCAGGCAGGTCTTTTGTGTTTAGGTATTTTGAACAGTCCTTATTGGCATTTGAATCTTCTCAGCTTTTTTAATAGATACAAGACCAAGTATGAGAGGGTGAGGATTGAATGGAGTAAAGAAAAGCTGTGAGAATTGGTTTCTCATCTTTTTTCTGCCCACTTCTTCAGCAAAAGGTGCTCTGTTAGGATAGATCCAGATTTCTACAAGGCCTGAAGCTTATCGAATATGGAGTTTTCTTTAGGAGCAAATGTGAAATTAGGTTCAAGAGTATATATCTATTTCAAATGAAAAAAAGAAACCTTAACAAATTAGAAATTTTAAAAAGAATACAGAAAAGTAGCATCATCATTAGCATTAATTAACAATTATTATTATTACAACTTAACTGCTCAACCCACCAATATAATACATCCTTTCCCTACTTTTTTTGGCTTTATACTCTTTGACCCTTCTTTGCATGGTAAAAATTTTATAATACCATTTTGTGTAGAGAGAATAGATAACTTTTTCTTTCTTCTAGCATAGTAGGTAGAAATATGTTTTTTGTTATTTATGGTTTAGAAAAATTTCTTTCAGCTTCAGAACTTGTTGGTCATGCCACAGCTGAAACAATTTCTTGTTCTAGAGGTGCCTCCTATCCCAGGAAAAGCCCTGAAAGGCTCCAGACCTTTGATGTCACTAGAAAGAGATCCAGCTGGCAGTTTGGCCATTGCCTCAGTGGCCAGGTCAGCAGCCTCTTAGTGGGCTTGGGCAGGGGGAGGGAGTCATCAGGACACAAGATGTTCATGGTAGAGTCTTAGGCTGGAGGGCCCTGAGCAGAGAGTGAAGTGGCATCTCATTCAACTTTCTCCTTGGTGCCAAAGTTAGGTTCTGGATATTCAGGGAGATCCACCCCCACATGGTACAGGGTATCAGTGGGGGCCAGCAAAAATAGAGGGGATACTGGCAACCCAATGACATCACCTGCAGATCCAGGATGTAGAGGGTGACCAAATGAACCTCGAATCCCTGAGGAGGACACACAGAATCTTAGAAGGGGCCTGTGAAAGTAAGTGGCTATGAAGCTTAAAGTTCATTAGCTTTCCTGAGAATCTATTGTACCTCTGCACTCGGTGCTTGGCATAGAGAACTAAAAGTGGAATTGAATCCCCCAGCCAAAGTGACCCCTACTTCATATATTTAAAATTGTAGGCTTCCCAGTCAGGTTCATGGCTGTATCCTTATCATTTAGAGCAGTACATAACACATGGTTGAAGCTCAATAAATATTCCTAAATGAATGAGAAGTCTCTTCCTCTGAATATTTTTTTGTTTGTAGAGGGAGACAAAATAGGTTAACAATGCCTTTTGTTTTCCTGGGTTAAAACAAGCCGGCCAACTGGAAGCCGCTGGATATTGCTCACTTTTAATGTCTTCATCCACCCTTGAGAAACTCATTCTTACATCACCCAGGATCCTCTCTGCCCTCCCCAAAAAAGTGAGTGTGTGTGTGTGTGTGGGGGGGGGTTAAAGCATAGTTTAAGCATCATGTCATTTTCTTTTCATTTTGAGTGCATGCTCTATTGCTGCCCAGATAGACAAATTCCAAGTCTTTTAGGTTGGAATTCTTCCAGTTGTGCTATAATGCCTGAACTTTTCCAGAGTAAAAAAAAGATGTTTACCCTTTTTTTAAACATGTAGACTAAGATATTGGGAGATCATTTTAAAGATATGCACATGTCTTCTTCCTGCTTCTTTAGAATTCTGAGATGCTCCTATGAACTACAGGGAGAAAACCAGCCATCAGTGTGTCCCATGTGAGAATTGTTGTGGCCTTTTCATTTCTGGAGCCTGCAAGTCACAATGTGACCATCTCGTTATGTAGATTATGAGTAGGGATGGGAAGAATACATGAAACTCAGAGATTACATAGAATCTTCTGGCTAGGAGTGACATAATGTATTCCACCTTTTTATTAGTGAGTAAACTGATGCTCAGATTAAATGAATTGCCCAAAGTTATAATCACGAGTGGCTCTAATCAAAATTCCTTAAGGACAGCATAATAAAGCTATTCCTCAAAATAAGTTTTGGAACTTTTCTCACCTCTTATTTTAATTTCCCCATCAGCTCTTATCTCTAATACCATGATAATCATGATTAACTGCATATGCATCAGTAGTGTTTGAAAACCAAATAATTGATAATAAGGCACACTGGGAGACCAAGAGAATCAGAGCTGTTATGTTGCAAGAACTTGATATTGACATGGTGCTGAGCATCTAGTGGGCATTTGAAGAACACTGACAGAAATAAATTGAGTATATTGAATCCTTGTCTCTAATTGCCTACATAATACTGAAAAATGTAGCACTTACTATTAATGTATTAATTTATTCAACAAACACTTATTAGGCCACTGTACCAAGTCAGGCGCTTTGCACACAAGGGCCTATATTGATAATTAAGACATGAGCCCTGCCTTCCAGGAGAGCACATTTGGTGGAGAAGACAGATGCAAAATGTATTAGTTTCTGTCATTGTGCAACAAACCATAAGTTTAGCAACTTAAAACAACACCCATTTACTAGCTCACAGTTCTATAAGTGAGAGGACTGGGTACAGCAAAAATGAGTTTTCTGCTGAGGGTCTCACAGGGCTAAAATCAAGGTGTCAGGTTGGCTGCACTCTTATCGAGCTTGGATCCTACTCCAAGCTCATGTGCATGTGAAAGAATCCAGTTCCTTGCAGCTGTAGGACTGAAGTTCCTTGTTGGCCATCAGCCAGGGGCTTTTCTCAGATCCTAGAGACTGCCTGCATTCCTTGCCATGTTACTCCTTCCATCCTCCAACAGGCAATAGATTTATCTCCCTTGTATCAAATCCCTCTCACACCTCAAATCTCTTTTTAAAAAGCTTCATCTCTATTCAAAGGTGCCCTGATCAAGTTGGTCAGTCCTGCCCAGGGTAATCTTATTACCTTAAAGTCCACTGATTTGGCACCTTAATCTCATCTGTAAAATCCCTTTTGCCCTATATACTGTTTGCTATATAGTCATGGGAGTAATATGTCCTCACATTTATAAGTCCTACTCACATGCAATGAGAGGGAATTACACAAGGGATCGTTGGAGGTCATCTTAGAATTCTGCCTATCGCACATAACAAGTCACAACTGCCAGAGTAAATGATATATTGAAGATAGTTACCGAGAGTTATGAGAACCCAGAGAAGAGGACAAATAACTCTACCTAGTGAAATGGATGGAGTTAGGGTAAGAGAAGAGGTCAAGTGTTAGCTGATTGGGAAGCATGAGTGAGAGTACAACAGACAGAGAGAAAGGGCGAGCTCTTATCCAAGTGTCCGTTTTATTCTTCCTTCAGTTCGTGGAGCATGACACCTCTGGAAACTCTCTCCCCTAACCACCAACATACACAGCTTCATCATTGATTCATAGGTGATGTGTAAGAAATATTTTGATTGAATATCAAGCTAACTTATGAGCATCACATAATCTCCAACCTCTCACCTACTTTATTCTTACCCATCAGAGGTTTTAAACATATAAAATGTAAAGTCATTTATTAGACAATTTGGGAAATTCAAATACTGATCTGATAGTAAATGATATTAAGGAATTTATTAATGTTTAAGTGTGATAATGGTATTGTAGATTTTTAAAGTCTGTATATCTTACAAATACATACAGACATATTTATAAATAAAAAAGATACAATGTCTTGGAACATAAAAATAAGATGAATGTTAGCTAGACTTATTGTGGTGATCATATTGCAGTTTATACAAATATCAAATCATTATGTTGCATACTTTAAACTAATGTTATATATGAATGATATCTCAATTTAAAAAAGAAGGAAAAAGAAAGAAATTGTGATACATACGCGCACACATGCACACACACACACACACACACAAAAAAAAAAATTTAAATACTATTTAGCCGTAAAAGGAAGGCTAAACTACCATTTGATGTGAATGGAAGTCGAGGGCATTGTGATAAGTAAAAAAAGTCAGACAGAGAAAGACAAATACTATATTATCACACTTTTATGTGTACTCTAACAAAAACTGAACTCAGAGAGAGAACAGGTTTTTTGTTTGCCAGAGGGAGGTGGGTGGGGAGTGAAGGCATTAAGTAAAGGTGGTCAAAACGTTGAAACTTTCAGTTATAAGATAAATAAGTTCCGGGGGCATAATGTACGGCATGGTGACTATATAGTTAACAGTATTGTATTGTGTATTTGAAAGTTGCTAGGAGAGTAAATCTTGAAAGTTCTCATCACCAGGGAAAAGATTGTAACTATGTGAGGTGATTGATGTTAATTAAACATATCGTGATAATGATTTTGCAATATTATACATATATCAAATCATTATGCTGTACACATTAAACTTATGCATTGTTATACGTCAATTATATCTCAATAAAACTGAAAAAAAAATTGTGAAAGGGCCAGCCCAGATTCAACACGGGCCTACATAAGGTCACAGATACTAGGAGATGTGGTTCATTGTGGGCCATCTTTGGAGACTAGCTACTGCAACTGGACAACCAGGGTCCTTTTAGTAATTTATGTTTTTATTCTCTTGAATTAAACAGTCAGATTCTGTTGCTTAAAACTAAAGTCTCTTTAATTAATATGCCCCTGAAAGTCCCTAATATAAAAGGGTAAAATAAGCAAAATAAAGGGGTAGACTAAGCAAAGAGAAAAAAATGGGAAAAAGTTAATAAAAGTCAGTTACCAAAAGTCAATTGTATATTTCCCTGTGTGTGTGTGTGTGTGTGCGTGTGTGTGTGCATGCTTATCTCTAAAAGATCTCAAAACTTTTTACAAAATCAAATTTTACTATTTTTATTTTCCTTGTTACTAGAACTTTTAAGATTTACTCTCTTGGCAACTTTTAAATATGCAATACAGTATTATTAGCTCTAGTCACCATGATGTATATACATCCACAGAAATTATTTATTTTATAACTGGAACTTTATGCCTTTTAATCCCCTTCACGCATTTTGCCCATTCCCCATCCCCTACTTCTGGCAAACAAAGCTATTCTCTGTATAAGTTTTTGTTTGTTTGTTTTTTTATATTTCACATATAAGTGGGATAATATTATATTAATCTTTCTCCATCTGACTTTATTTGCCTTTGCATAATGCCCTCAAGTTT
The DNA here is from genome assembly GCF_001890085.2 of Hipposideros armiger. NCBI lineage: Eukaryota > Metazoa > Chordata > Mammalia > Chiroptera > Hipposideridae > Hipposideros > Hipposideros armiger. Next base: position 817,330 of record NW_017731839.1, on the reverse strand, counting down.
CATCTATATTGTCACAAATAGTTGGGCTTCTTTCTTTCTTTTGGCTAAATAATATCCCATTGTATCTATATGCCATATTTTCTTTACCATTGGTGGACATTTAGATTGTTTCCATGCCTTTGTTATTGTAAATGATGTTTCAATGAACATGGGGGGAGCAGATATCTTTTCAAGTTAGTGTTTTCATTTTCTTTGGATAAAGTATAATTGCTGGATCATAAGGTGGCTCTATTTTTAATTTTTTGAGGAGCCGCCATACTGCTCTCCACAGTGGCTGTACCACTTTACATTCCCACTAACAGTGCACAGGGGTTTCCTTACCTCCACGTCCTCATCAGCACTGGTTACTTCTTGTCTTGTTGATAATAGTCATTCTAACAGATAAGAGGTGATATCTCATTGTGGTTTTGATTTTCCTTTCCCTGGTGATTAGTGATACTGAGCATCTTTTCATGTACCTGCTGGCTATCTGTATGTCTTCTTTGGGGGGAAAAAATGTCTATTCAGATCCTCTGCCAATTCTTTAATTGGATTGTTTATTTTTTTGCTATTGAGTTGTATGAGTTCTTTATATACAGAGAGTGGCAAAACAATGTATACACATTTTAAGAAAGGAAAACACTGTATTAAAATCACTCTGATGGTAACCACTTTGAGCATCTCTTGTAATTACAGAAGTCAAACGTGACTTGTATTCATCTTTTGTTACCAGTATATATTGAATATTACAATTTTAATACACTTTTTTCCTTTCTTAAAATGTATATACATTTTTTGGCACCCTCTGTATTTTGGATGTTGACCCCTTATAAGATATATGATTTGTAAATATTTTCTCCCATTCCATTTTCATTTTCTTGATTGTTTCCTTTGCTGTACAGAAGCATTTTAGTTTGATGTAGTCAAATTTGTTTATTTTTTATTTTTTTGCTTTTGCTGCTTCTGTTTTTTGTGTCAAATAAAAAAAATCACCAAGACCCATGTCAATGAGCTTACCACTTAGGTTTTCTTCTAGGAGTTTTAAGTTTTTAATCCATTTTGACTGGGGTTTTTTTGTGTATGTTGTAAAAGAGTGACACAGTTTCATTCTTTTACATGTGGTTATCCAGTTTTCCCAACACCATTCATTAAAGAGACTGTCCATTCCCCATTATATATTTTTGGCTCCTTTGTCATAAATTAATTGACCATATATATGTGAGTTTATTTTGGAGCTCTCTCTTCTATTCCATTCATCTATGTGTCTGTTTGTATGTTAATACCATGCTATTTTGATTATTATAGTTTTTAACATAATTTGAAATAAGGAATCGTGATGCCTCCAGCTTTGTTCTCCTTTCTCAAGATTGTTTTGGGTATTCAGGGTCTTTTATGGTTCCATACAAATCTTAGGATTGTTTGTTCTATTTTTGTGAAAAATACTACTGGAACATTGATAGGGATTACAATGAATCTGTAAATTGCTTTGGGTAGAATAGCCATTTTAATAATATTGTTGCAATCTATGACCACAAATATCTTTCCATTTATTTGTGTCTTCTTCAATTTCTTTCAATAATGTCTTATAGTTTCAATATATACGTCTTTCACCTTTTTGGTTAAATTTATTCCTAGATATTTTATTACCTTTGATGTAATTATAAACAGAATTGTTTTCTTTTTTATTAATATACATTTTTTATTAGTTTCAGGTGTACAACACAGTGCAATAGTTATACTTTTTACCCCTCAAAGTGACAACCTCTCCCCCAATACACCGCCCTCCCAATATCATACGTATCTATTACAAAACCCTTGACTCCACACTATACTCCACATCCCATGACTATATATATATATATATATATATATATATATATTTATTTATTTATTTATTTATTTATTTATATACATTCAATTATAGTTGACATACAATATTATACAACATCAGTGTCAGGTATACAGTAGAGTGATCAAGTCTCTACCCCATCCATGAAGCGGTCTCCCTAACAGGACATGACCATCTGACACCCTACAAAATATTTACAACATTATTAATTATATTCCCCGAACTGTCTTTCATATCCCTGTGGCAATATTGTAGTTACCAATTTATACTGTCTAATCCCTTCCCCTTCTCCCTCATCCTCACCCCATCCCAACTGGCAACTATCAGTTTTTCTTCTATATCTCTGAGACTATTTCTGTTTACTTTGCTCGTTCATTCAGTTTTTTAGATTCCAGATATAAGTGAGATCATATGGCATTTGTCTTTCTCTGACTGACTTATTTCACTTAACATAATGTTCTCTAGGTGCATCCATATCGTTGCAAATGATACAATTTCATTCTTCTTGATAGCTGAGTAATATTCCATTGTATAAATGTACCACAGTTTCTTAACCCAGTCGTCTACCAATGGGCATTTCGGTTGTTTCCAAGTCTTGGCTATTGTAAATAGTGCTGCAATAAACATAGGGGTGCATATATTTTTTTGAATTAGTGCCTTGGGTTTCTCTGGATAGATACCCAAGAGTGGAATTGCTCAGGATTGTTTTCTTAATTTCTCTTTCTGATAGTTCATTTTTAATGTCTAGAAATGCAACTGATTTTTATAAATTGATTTTGTATCTTGCAACTTTATTGAATTTGTTTATTCTAACAGGTTTTTGTAGCATTTTTAGGGTTTTCTATACATAATTTCATGTCATCTGCATGTAGTGACAGTTTTACTTCTTTCTTTTCTTTTTGGATGCCTTTTGTTTCTTTTTATTGCCTAATTGTTCTGGTTAGGACTTTTAAGTGGAGAGATTGGGCATCCTTGTCCTGTTTCTGATCTTCGAGGAAAAGCTTTCAGCCTTTCACTATTGACTTTGGTGTTAGCTGTTGTCTTGTTACGTATGGCCTTTATTATGTTGAGGTATGTTCCTTCTATCCCCAGTTTGTTGAAGGTCTTAATCATACATAGATATTGAATTTTGTCAAATAATTTTTCTGCATCTATTGAGATGATCATGTCTATTAACCTTCACTTTGTCTATGTGATGTATCACATTGATTGATTTGCAGATGTTGAACCATCCTAGCACCCCTGGAATAAATCCCACTTGATCATGGTATATGAACCTTTTAACGTATTGTTGATTTTTGTTTGCTAATATTTTGTTGAGGATTTTTGCATTTATGTTTATTAGGGATATTGGTCTGTAATTTCTTTTCTTGTAGTATACTTATCTGGTTTTTGTGTGAGGGTAATGCTGTACTTGTAAAATGAGTTTGGGAGTGTTCCATCCTCATTTTTTTTTTTAAGAGTTTGAGAAGCATTGGTGTTAGTTTTTTAAATGTTTGGTAGAATTCACTGGTGAATCCATCTGGTCCTGCACTTTTGTTTGTTGGGAGGTTTTTGATTACTGACTCAACTTCTTTACTAGTAATCAGTCTTTCAAATTTTCTATTTCTTAATGATTCATTCTTGGCAGGTTGCATATTTCTAAGAATTTATACATTTCTTCTAGGTTGTCCAATTTTTTTGGTGTATAATTGTTTATAGTAGTCTCTTATGATCATATGTATTTCTGTTGTAATGTCTCCTTTTTTATTTCTCATTTTATTTGTGTTTTCTTTCTATGTCTCTCTCTCTCTCTCTCTCTCTCTCTCTCTCTCTCTCTCTCTCTCTGTTTCTCTCTCTTTTTTTTTTTTTTTGGCTAATCTAGCTAAAGGTTTATCTATTTTGNTGTCTCCTTTTTTATTTCTCATTTTATTTGTGTTCCCTTTCTCTCTCTCTCTCTCTCTCTCTCTCTCTCTCTCTCTCTCTCTGTTTCTCTCTCCTTTTTTTTATTTTTGGCTAATCTAGCTAAAGGTTTATCTATTTTGTTTACTTATCCAAAAAAAAAACTCAATTTTGTTGATTTTTTCTATTAGTCTTTATTTCATTTATTTCTTATCTTTGTTATTTTCTCTCTTCTATTGACTTAGGGCTTAGTTTGTTCTTTTTTTTTTTCTAGTTTCTGCAGGTGTAAACTTGGATTGTTTATTTGAGATCTTTCTTGTTTCTTAATGTGGATGTTTGACATTAGGAAGTTTCCTCTTAGAACTGCTTTTGCTGCATCCTATAAATTTTGGTATTCTTTATTTACATTTTCATTTGTCTCAAGATATTTTTTTGATTTCTCCTTTGACCCATTGGTTGTTTAGTTTTATGTTATTTAATCTCCACATATTTGTGAATTTTTCAGTTTTCCTTTTGTTATTGTATTTCTAGTTTTACACCATTGTACTCAGAAAAGATGCTTGATAAGATTTCAGTCTACTTAAATTTATTAACACATTTTGTGACCTAGCATATGATTTGTCCTGGAGAATTTTTCATGAATGCATGAGAATACTGTATATTCTGTTGTTTTGGGATGGAACATTCTATGTCTGTTAAGCTCATCTGATCTAACATGTTATTTGAGGCTAATATTTCCTTATTGATTTTCCTTTTTTAAAAAAAATTAAATTTATTAGGGTGACATTATTTAAAAAATTATATAGATTTCAAGTATACAATTCTATAATACATCATCTGTATATTGCATTTTGTGTTCACCACCCAAAGTCAAATCTTCCATCACCATGCACTGGGGGTATCAAAAAATGTATACACATGACTTGTATTCATCTTTTGTTATCAGTATATATTGAGTATTACAATTTTAATACAGTTTTTTTCCTTTCTTAAAATGTGTATACATTTTTTTGGCACTCTCTGTATTTAACCCCCTTTACCCTTTTCTACCTCCCTTCCCTCTTTCCCCCTGGTAACCACCAAATGTTGTCTGTGTCCATGAGTTTTTGTTTGTGTGTTTGTTATCTTTTATCTGGATGATTTATTTATTCACAAAAGTGCGATATTAAAGTCCCCTACTATTGGGCCAGATGGAGTCATGTCTTGTTATGGAGACCACTTCATAGATGGTGTAGAGGCCTGACCACTGCACTGTACAGCTGAAGCTGCCATTGAATAATATTATATGTAAACTATAATTTAATACATATATAGTCATGGGAGGTGGAGTATAGTGTGGGAATTGAGTCAATGGAATTGTAATAAATATGTATGATATCGGGGGTTGGGGGGCAGTGGATGGAGGGAGGGGAGTTGTCACTTTGTGAGGGGTGAAAAGGATAATATTGCATTGTTTTGTACATCTAAAACTAATAATAATAAAAAATAAAATAAAATAAATAAATATAAATAAATAAAATAAAATCTCATCTTTGTACAGCAACAGTACAAAGTGCTTTAATTTTTTATGTGTGCTAGAAGTAAAGACTTTTCTTTTAGAAAATAAATAAATAAAATAAAGTCCCCTACTATTATTGTATTGCTATCTATGTCTCTCTTTCAAACTTAATATTTGCTATATATGTTTTGGTGCTCTTATGTTGGATGCATAAATATTTACAAATATTATATTCTCTTGTTGGATTGACTCCTTTATCATTATATAATGATCTTCTTTATCACTTTTTACAGTGTCTTAGTGTATTTTTTTTTCTTATATAAGCGTAGCTACCCCAGCTTTCTTTTGTGTGATATATTTTTTCATCCCTTCTCTTTCAGTCTGTGTGTTGTTACATCTAAACTGGGTCTCTTGTAGGCAGCATATAGATGGGCCTTTTTTGTTTTTAAATCAATTCAGCCACTCTTTGTCTTTTGATTGAAGAATTTAGTCCATTTACATTTAAAGTAATTATTGATAAGTATGAAATCATTGCCATTTTGGTAATTGTTTTCTAGCTGTTTTTATAATGCCTTTGTTCCTTCTTCTCTTGATCTCTTCCTTTGTGATTTGATGACTTTCTGTAGATTCTTTTTCCTGTGTTTTGTTTTGTTTTAATTAACAAAATGCAGCACAAATAATATTGCAACAGCTTGGGTTCTAAGCTTTAAGGAAGCATTTTCATTTGGAGAGTTCTGAGACAAGATGTACTCAGTACTATCACTCAGCTACTGGAGTAAGCCTCAGCTGAAGCTTACATTCTGTTGGACCAGATGGATTTAACATATATATATATATATATATATATATATATATATATATATATATATAGAGAGAGAGAGAGAGAGAGAGAGAGAGAGAGAGAGAGGGACAGTAAATTTGCTTTACTACTTAAATCTTTATAAGTTGTGTTTTTCTGTTAGTTGCATCTGAAATCATCTGTGTATCAGGACCATTCCCAATGAAGAGATAGTTGTTATGGGCTAGGAAAATACCTCAAGAGACATCTACAAAAGGGGACGTAATCCCCTTTCACCTAGGTCAACAGCTGTCTTGGAAGCACAGAATTTTGGGGCAATATAAATGGATATAAGGTCACATAACCCCTAGTGGCATTACACCTCTGGATTCTGCATGTCACCTATTAGGAAAGAAAAATGACAGAAAAAAATAACTGGAACTGAAACTTAATGAGCATTTATTCTGTGTCAAGCACTGGCATTGGTTATTTACATATCTTACTAAATCTCCACTAAAACCTTTTGAGTGGCTACTCTTACCACTGGAGATGTAGAAGCTGAGGCTCAGAGAATAACTAACTTGCCCAATGTCATTAGCAAATGTCAAGCAAGTGTTTCATCTGACTTCAATGCTCCTTCCTTTTCCTCTCCTTTGACAGATCTCAAAAGCACCTCTCATATCAATTCTATATCATCACCATTGAGCCTAATTAATAAGGAAAGGAAGGTAAAAAACCAACTCTGGACACATAAATATCTTGGGGGGCGGGGGGCGCAAGATTTACCCTCAGCCTCATTCTATTAGTTGCATAGGCTGTCAAGTCTCATGCCCATATGTGTTCAATGAATAATCACTGAATGTTGGAGCAGTGGAAGAACCCTGTGTCATGTACTCTGATCTCTTCCTTTGACATTGATGAAAATGAGGCCAGAGACTTGAAATGACCTGCCTTAAAATCACACAACAAGAGGCAGTACTTGAACTAGAACCAGACTGAACTTTTGGCTTTCCTTTCTGGTCCATAGCATACGTGTTGTTTGAAAGTTTCAATTTTGGAACCACACTATCTGGGTTCAGTGCTTGGCTCTGACACTTTTGGAGGGAGTTGGCAATTTATTTTGTGTTTCTCAGCCTCAATTTCCTCACCTGTTAAACAGGTCAAAATATCAGCACCTATCGCTTGAATATAAATCACATAATACATCAGGAACATAGTGAGTGCTATGTGTTTCCTACCATTGACCAGGTCTGACTCACTGCCTCAGTGGCACTGACTCTTTTCACATCCTAGCCCCATCTTGAACACCTCTCAGAAGTCTTGTTATCCTCTGGTTACCTCCAATGTGAACTCATTACAACCTGTCAGTCAACTGCTCTAGAAAAGAACTTTTGATTACTGTGCTATGAGGCAAGGGAGACAAGAGGACAAGAACACTAACTTTAGTTTAATCTGTCTAACCTTTAGTTTTCTAGTTTTGCTTTTCCTGACTATTGGTGGAAGTGGAAAGAGGAAGGTCCAGTGTTCTTCTCTTTCCACCCTCTCACTATTGAAATCTGCAACCAAGAAAGGATCTGATAAGCTTACTTAGTGGTAACTTTCTAATAAGGCTTAACAAGTGACCTGTTTTTAAGGGCATTTTGTAGCTTTGCAAAAGGTTAAAACCTAAACCGTAGAATCTCCAATGTTAGGGTTTTGGTATCAGTCAAGAGTGGGGCAGGTTTACATTTTGGCTTTGTTTTGCTGGTAGTGGAGAAGGAAATGGAGGTAACTCACATCTTTCCTATAAATCCAGGTTTCAACCTTCATGCTGTGTGTGAGCTAACCAGGTAGGCAGATGGGGCAGAAATGCTGGATTTCCTCCCCCCCTCCCCCCAGGATACCCTAAGGTTGCACAGCTGGGGTAGAAAATCAGAATTGCCTCAGGGAACCAAAAAGTAGGGGTGGAGGGCAGATCCACAAAGAAGCAAAACATTTGCTGAGGACCAAAAAAAACATGCATTATATTTAGAAGCCAGGATAGGACAGAGTGACCCATGAGTGACCTCAGGAGTGAGTCTTAACCCAGAGTTCACACCCTTTTTTTAAATTTGAACTGGTTCTGTGCTGTGGGACAGGGACAGATTCAAGGCACCAAGACATGAACCCTCCTTACTTCCTCCTTACTCTTGCTGCTGTCAGGGTTGATACACTTTCCAAAGGGGTGGGAGACAAGGGCAGGCATTGGTCAATATGACCAAGAGTTGCTTGGACTCTGAAAACACTTGAATTCCTTCCAGGTCAAATTACCAGCCCACAGAATTGCCTTTGCATTTCCTACTCACAGAGTTCTCTGGAGATGTGAGAAGTGGTTCCATAGAAACTGGAAGTCCAGGTGGAACCATTTCTCTACCAGAAGAGTAGGCCAAGTTCAGGAGCCTAGAGAAAGGCAGGGGAAGGGGTGGGATAGGGACAGCAGAAGTGCATGCCTTCCTGATTAGGGGTCCCAGGTATAATTACAAGGCTTTATGCAGTAAGTACTATCTACTGACTTAATGTATACATGATTTCACACATGTATGCCACTGGTTTTTCAAATGTATGTGGAAGCTGTAGTGTGGTTATGTGATTAATATCATCCCTAATTTATAATTCTTTATTCTGTCAATGAATGGATAGTAAAACTCAACTGTGAAATTATTTTGACTTTCAAAAGATATTCTCTTTGAAAAGGTTGCAAACATTGGGCTACATCAGTGCCTTTTTGTTACCACTGCCACATGCTTCAATCATGGGTTTATGAATATGATCCCTTTGCCTACCAATTTCATCATCAGAGAGTATCTATTTGGTGTCCTCTTCTGAAAACTGGATAAAATAATCAAACAAATGTTTCTGTTAAAAATTTTCTTTAAAATATCCCTCAATGTATTCCCATTGAGTTTTTCCCTGGGGCAAATTTACCGAATCCATCTTGCCTACCAGCTCCTTATATAGATTTGGAGACAGCTTCTTCTGGGAAAAAATTGAACTCTGTTTTCTAAATCTTCCCACTCATAAAAAAATTTAGGCAAATGTGACCTACAGGCAATATATACCTAAGTAACCTGGGACCTTGATAACATGTTAAAAAGTGTGCTACTGAGATTGCTAGTCAAATAACAGTTCAAGGTCAAAGTCACACTGCTAACTTTGTTCAGTTTCCTTTCCACTGAAGTAAGTTGACTATCAGACAATTTTTAGTTATATTTTTAACATAATTTTAATTGTTTCAAGTATTTTACATTTATAAAAATATACTGTAAAACATTTAAATAAAATAGAAGTGTATGAAGAAAATTTGCCCTCATTAGTCCATAGACAGAGGTGATTAAAATTTGAAATGTTTAGAAAGAGAACGGTTGTGCTTACATCTGAAATTATTTTATGGTTATTTTTTTTTCTTTTATAAATAGTATAGCTGTCCAAACAAATGCTTGTGTATATAACATTGAAGCAATGGTACTGACTCTATCTCAAACTTCTATCCTTCATCATCTTTGTTTTCTTCTTCCTCCTCATCATCATCAAAGAATCACCTGCCCTTCGTGTTTTGTTGGGAAATCTATGTTCACAGCAGATGTCTGCTCCTATCTGTAGCTAGCAGACTTTGTTTCCTTGAGTGCAGACACTACATTTGTAAACCTGAACAACTCCACATCTCCAACTCCTCAGTAAAAGATGAGGGGTGTTTAGGATTTTGATAGTGAAAACTATGCTACCTTTTTATATTATTCAAAATAAAAACAATACCAGTCCCTAAAATAAATTTCAGGACACGCAACAAATTTCTGCCTATCCTATGATGATTACTTTCTTGCTTTGGGGAAATATTAAATTATTTCAATACATATATGTAATTCTGCCTCCTCTGGTTATCAGATAATCCTTCCTAAAAGGGCCAGATGCACTTTATGCTCTCTCTGAGCTCTGAAAGTCTATGATTTGATAGTTATAATTTGGAGAGTGGAAGTGGAGGTGAAGAGATTAATAAACATAAGTGGTATCAAATCAGGCTAAACAAGAAAAAATCACCTTGAAGGATGGGGAGATATGAATAAGACTATTTTAAAACTCGGGGAGCACCCCACTTAGGTGTAGCTGTGCATAATGCCATCCGGAGAGCGCAGTATGGAAAGTTGAGGGAAGGGGTAACTTCCTAGTGCAGAAACCTGATAAACACTACCTCAGCCAGGGGATCAAGGTCAACATCAACAGTCATAAATCATGTTGATAGTATGTACCCTTGATATGATGTTGATGAAAATGGCACTTTACATCTGAGATTCTCTACTCAAAAACCTATTACCCTAGCCTAATCATGAGCAAAACATCAGACAAATGCCAAAAGAGGGGCATCCTCTTATCTCTTACAAAATCACTAGTACACCTCAAACTATCAAGGTCATCAAAACAAAAGTCTGAAAAACTCTCATAGCCAAAAAAAAAAGCCTAAGGAGACATGACAACTAATGTAATGTGGTATCCTGCATGGGATCCTGGAATGGGAAATGGACATTAGGTAAAAGCCTAATAAGTCTGAAAAAAAAAATGTGGACTTTAGTTAATAATGTATTGATATTTGTTCATTAAATATAACAAATGTGCATTATTAGAGATTATAATAGGATAAACTGGGTGTAGGGTCTATGGGGATTCTCTGTACCATTCTCCATTTCTTCTATAAATCATAAGCTGTTCTAACCAATGAAGTGCATTTTTTAATTAAAACTTAATGAGCAATTATTTAAAATAAGAACAATGGACTGATGGCATTAACATTTTTGTATGGGCTCACCAAGCCCAGATTGGCAGGTTTTCTTCAAGTATTGAGAAGGAATCCTTCTGCTGTTCTTCATCTGAATTTTCCTGGAATTCTCTGTGATGAACTGCGTAGATATTGTTCTGTATATAAATTACTGACTTACTCGGCATCCGAAGGCCAGCTTACCTATTTTAGGCCACAGCCACCTGGCACCTTAAATTTAAAATTTATAAGGCATAAGCTATGTGTTTCCCTGAAAAAGAAGAAAAGTTATTTCATAGTCATACCAAGATTGGATTTCTGGCTGTACCCTTTATAAGCTGTGTAAGAATATTAAAGAAATCACTTAACCTTTCCGAAACTCAATTTTCTCCTTTGTTATAAAAAGAAAAACAACTACAAAACCTTTCAGGGTCGTGGTAAACGAGAACATGAACCTCATCCAGTACCTGGCACAGAAAAGTACCTAGTAAATGATGATTAGTATCCTTTGGTTGTACTGAAATATAACTTAGAGCTTTCCTTCCAATTCCCCCTCCCATTCTAATAGGTCACACTCCATCAGACATCTAGAAGGCGCTTTGCCAACAACTCGGCTGGTTTGTTATCTAAGTGAGTCCGTCTTGGTCATTAAGCAAAGTCAGGGTCTTTTGTTATTATTTTCATCACCACTGGCCCAGCAGAGAAAGACCAAGCCCCAGGGTATATCTCTGCCTGCCAAAGTCCTGTATTCCTGAAACAAAAACTGCAATAAAAATGGAGCTCAGTGTCCACACACTGAGCCCGGGCAAGAGAGCCGGTGGGGAGGGGTTGCTCCTCCGTGTTCCTCAGCACCTGTCACTGAGCATGGCCCAGGCTGGGGCAATCCTGCTTCCCACCCCCTCACCCCCCACCCTGGCCTAGCTCCTGGGCAGCTCCAGCCCCTCAGCTCCCAGCAACGCAGTGCAGCCCACTCTGGGACTAGAAAGCGCCCATTGAGGGCTTGCAGCTGCCAGTGCCGCTTGCCCAAATACTAAATAAAGCCTCAACTTCAGTTCCAGTGAAGAAGTCACTACTGTGTTCTTCCTGAGCCCCAGTCACGGCTATCAAACATTCAAAGCAAACTGGTGATGGTTAAACACTGCATGTGTTTACACCCCGAATCTTGAATCACAATGGAGCGGCTTGAGCTGCCAAGGCCCAGCCAGGCCTGGCTTTATCCTGGACACTGGAGTCTGTTTTCTGACCCACCGGACAAGAGTAAATAGCATATCACTTTGCTTTTGGTAGATGTTTGCTCTCAGGACTTCAATTGGATTCGTATGGTGATGGGGTGGAAGGGCACATACTTGCAGAATTAAGATGCTGTCCCACGTTAGTGGGCATTCAGAAGCTTTGAGGCTTTGTAAGCCATCCCCAAAGAGAAAAGCCCAGCTATGTAAAATAAAATGTATCCAAACAAATTAAAGGATAACTGGGATCCTTTATAAAACTGCTTTGAACAAGAAGTGGAGACAGAAAGCTAGAAGAAAGAATGATGGCCGTGTGGTTAACAGGTTCAGTTCAGTGATGGAACCCCTGGGACCTTCTTACACTGTTTTCTAATCTTCAGAATTTAAAATTTTTATTCATTAAAAAAATACTACCATAAAAAAGCCACTTTGCTCTCCCCTTTTCCCAGGCTATAATACAAAACGTAGATTTTCTTTTACATATCCCAATCTGGTCTGTGTCTTTAGCTTTTTCAGTTTGTTTGTTTTTTCTTTAAATAACATGTCAGGATTTTGTTTTTTCTAGTGATTAAAAAAAACTGTATTATCATCATGGTAAATTGAGAAATACAGAAAAATATAATAAAGAAACTATAAGTCCCATGTCTCTGAATTAGCACTTGTTAATATTTTTATATATTTCTTTCAGTCTTTATACACAGAAAAAGAAAGAAAAAATAAATTTTTACGATACCTCACTGGAATCCAATTCTATTTAGCGTTATAGCATGCCTTTTTTTTTCCCACCTCTCATGACCATTCCCCGTGCCATTAGAAATTCTTAAAACAATGACTTGTAATGACTTTGAATATTTTCACCCTATGTTTCTCAATGCCAGGAAAAGTTCAGAACAGAGTTTCACTTATGCCATGCCATACTTAAAAAAAACAACACAGAATAAGATTTTTATAGCTCGAGATTACAAGGAAATTTATTTTGTACTAGATGAATACCACTTTCTTCAGAATAATTTAAGAATTACAGCTGGATTCAGCATAGCACTTGGCAAGTACAAAATAATAATACGATGAAGTTTTCTCACCTTCAGACATGCTCCAAAAGGGAAATAAGACAAAGGCATGAAAACAGAGCATAAGGGTGGGGTTTGGATGTGGGGAGCAAAGCCAGAAATGGGCAACAATGACTCAGCTAGCACTATACCCATCCTGACTTCTGCAGACCACGCAGTAGCTGATGTGATCTGTCCCTTAAGTAAGAACTTTGGAAACAAAACTCAAAAGGATCCAGTGAAAACTGCAAAGATTCAAAGGAAAAGACAAATGATATATGAGAAGTACAGAGGAAACAAAGTGATGGCAGACAGGTGCAAGGACAGGCCCTCCAGCATTGGCTGAGCACCTGCTACACACAGAGCTGTACACTGGAGTAGGAAGCCACAGTCCTTGGCCCCACGAAGCTCACGGTCTAATAGAAGAGACAGGATATAAACAAGTCATTTCAGCGCCACACTGGAATTGCATGTACAGAGAAATGAATAAAGTCCAGTGGGAGCCCAGCAGAATAGACACGAGGATTCACAGAAGATCAGAAGGTCTCGGAGATGAAACAACCTTGGAGCCAAGTTTAGAAGAACAAGACCTCACAAAGGAAAGGAAAAGGAGAAATAATGGGGGGAATTTTCAAAGTTGGGTTAGCAAAGAAAAACATCTGAATTTCAAAATGTCTTTTTCTCCTGGGTTTGGAACCCAATGTTATTTGATAGACTTGCCCTTTTTTTCTGTAGTAGAACTATTCCTGAAAAGTTTTGCACAGGATAAACTTAGATATTTTTAAGCATATCTCAAAGGAATGCCATTTAAAGAAACCCTACTGTGAATTTGTTTATCTAGATAACCCCTTATTTGTCTGTTTGGTTTTTTCACGTAGGACCTTACAAGCCACCTGTAGTTAATGCAGTCATGAAAATAGAAGTCTCCCCATTTGTTCCATCATTAGTTTGAAACCCAAAAGGACCTTGAGTGAGTTTTATGTTTATTTGTTGATTCCTCCCTCCTCCCACACACATTCACTTACTCTACTCATACAGTGAATATGAACATTCAGACGACAAAGGCAGGCAATAGCACAGGCAGATGTGGCCAGGGTGAATGCAAATTTTAAACATTAACCACTTTCCAAAAAAAAATAAGTTTAGTTGCAGCCTCCCCCAACTGACACTGACTATTAAGGTAGGTCAGGACAATAATTACAGCTTTGCAAATAGAGAGAAACCAAAATGAAGAGGCAAGGTTTGCTGTTACCTGCTCTCCCAGATAGGCCTTTAAATTGCCACCTGTTAAAATGGAGATATTTTCTGCGGTGACTTGAGGCTGCACCCTCAGACAAACTCTGAGTCCATCGAATCATGAAGCTGACATTCTTAGGAGACGGACCATGCTCCACTCTCCAACTGAATTAGAGCACTTCAATCTTGATGGTGTTGAAAATATCTATGAATTTGTGATGGGAGGATCATGTGCCATGCCATCTAGTTGAAGCAGTGGGAGGCAGGAGCTTATTCTTATCTTCCTGTATTTTTCCTCTGATCACCAGGCCAGAATGTGTTTCACTGTGGTTAGAGTAAATAAAGACTCAGGATGACTTTTTTTTTTCTTTTCAAACAAAAACAAAAAATTCAGTTGTCCTGAAGAACATTGATAATGTGAAATAACACAATTGCAGTTGCTATTTAAAAAGTCATCTTGGTTTCATTTTTCTTAAATTGAATTTTTGCTTTTCAGAATATAGTGTTCCATGGATGTTTCTAGTTTGAGGAAACGTAAACTACTTTTCAAGGCTATACTTAAAAAAGAAAGAAAGAAAAAAAAAAAGACATTTGAGAACATTGCATAATTCTGTTTATGAGGCCTTAAGGTCACTTATGCCTTTGTTATCTTTCTCTCCTTGAACCTGGCCTGTATACCCATTGGAAAAATTTATTGTAATATAAATGTTTTTATGGTAACTTTGATTCTGGATTATCTTAAGAATAATTTTGGTGAAGGTATTGTTCTGGTTACTATTGCTGCATAACTTATTACCCCAAACCAGTAGCTTTAAAACCCTCATTTTATTTTGTGTAGATTTGTAGGTTGGGAATTCAGGAAGAGTTCTGCCTGGGCAGGTCTCACTTGTATCTTTCATGCCCTTACAGTAAGAGGTTGGCTCGGGCTCCCCTCATCAAAGGCTCCACTGTGCTCTCAGTGGAAGCACCGCCTGGGAGCTAAGCAGGGATGGATGGGGCAGTTAACAGGGCACCTATACCAGCATGGCCATCTTAGGACAGTCAGACTTCCTGCATGGTGAATGGCTCCCCCCACAGTGAGTATCCTAAGAGAACCAGGCAGAAGCCCTTTTGCAGCCTAACCTCAGGCGTCACGCAGTATCACTATCATGAGACTCAGTTGGTTACAAGTGAGTCACTAAAATTGGCCTCCTCTTGTGGGAAGGAACATCAAAGACTCATTTTAAAATGGCCATACGTGTGTTTTTGTGTTTTGCTTTGGAAAGAACAACTTAAGAGTGTGTTATCTTAAACTAGCAACTGGGATTCTCCTCAAGACCCCACAAGTTGGTGAGTTCACTTTGTACTTGAGAACCTAGCACGGGATCTATGTTTTAACCAATGCTCCAAATTGTTTGTTAAACTAAATTAAACAGGGCTGACAAGCTAAGAGCTCTGCCATCCAAATGAAGAAAGGACTTTGTAGCTGCCGAAATTTTACCTTGATAAGTTGAAAGGCTTGTCGTGCTGATAAAACCACTCTGTATAGAAATAACAGAAAAGATTGGGTTTTTAAAGGTAAAAGGAGTCTCAGAAATCCCACCTCCTCCTCCTCCACCTCCCTCTCAGCCCTATTAATCCCACTCCAGTTTTGCAGCTGAGGCCCAGAGAAGTTAAATGACATAGCTAAGTGACAGAGGTAGAATCTCGAGTCATAAATTCTAGTCATTGCTTCTTTTCCTTTCTGTTATTGTGTCAGTCACGATTTGGGGTTCTTACTTTATCCAAAATTGCAGGTGTTTTTTTATACATAAGAGTGAGTGAAGTGAGACTTCTGCCAACCTGTTGATCCCGGAAGGAGTCCTCTCCCTCCTGGACCTCCTATCTGTTCCATGGTCAGATAAAGAAAAGTCCTAGAAAGATATCACCAGGAGGCCACAAGACTCCAAGTTAGTCTGTTCAGATACAGGTCAGAAAAACTAACTCCCTGACCCTCTCCTCATATCTGGCAATAAAGCCTTATAGTTTCTACATCTAGAGCAGTGCTGTGTCTGGAAAGCTTCTTGCAATTTACAAAAAGCCTGTGAGGAAATGGAGATGTCCCTGAGTCTGCCTAAACCTGTGACAGTGACCTATCATATTTCTGGGTGGTCACTACACACCTCCTGTGATGTAAAACATCATCCTGGCTGTTTTCGAAAACAGAATGTCAAGCCACTTATTTCGCATCGCAATGATGCAGTTTTGTCCTGAAGAATAGTATATTTAGAGTGACCACCCAGTTAATTAACATAAGAAAAGAAATCACACTTTCTCCTTTGAAGTGTCTACAGCTTCTCTTAGCAAGAGGAGGCTCTTGCTTTAGCCTGTGTCAGGGCTATTTCGATTTACTAAGTTCCCTATTTATTGGGAAAGGCAAATGATAAAACTAGTGTCTAGGATTTGTTTTTGAACTAATTTCCTAAGTCAGTAAATATTCCTTTAACTCATTACATTGATGTTTGCATAAGTAACTGGCTTATAGTGAGCACTCAGTACATGTAAATTCCCCTTTTGTTCCCCACAGAACTGTATAGTGAGTGATTCATGTTCACTCAAGGTCAATATTTCTCTAAAATCCTCTGAATATTTGTTAGCAAGGAAAAAGTCAATAACATTTGGCCTCTTGAATTTACTAAGGCAGATAAATCTCCTAAGCTCACTGGATTAGTCAGAGTTCTCCAGAGAACCAATTATATACACAACACACACACACACACACACACACACACACACACAC
>NW_017731839.1:667321-799593 GCF_001890085.2 Hipposideros armiger | reverse complement strand
ATATATATATATATATATATATATATATATATAGAGAGAGAGAGAGAGAGAGAGAGAGAGAGAGAGAGAAGTAGAAGGGAGGAAATAACAAAGATAAGAAATAAATGAAATAAAAACTAAAGAGACAATAGAAAAGATTAACAAAACTGAGGTTTTTTTTGATAAGTAAACAAAATAGATAAACCTTTAGCTAGATTATCTAAAAATAAAAATAAAAAGAAGAGAGAGAAAGAAAGAGATTATAAAGAATTGGCTCACGTGATTATGGAGCCTGACAAGTCCCAAGATCTACAGTTGACAAGCTAAATACTCAGGAGAGATGATGGTTTAGTTCCAATCTGAGTTCAAAAGCCTGAGAACCAGGAGAACCAATGGTGTAGTTTCAGTCTGAAAGCTGAAGAGATTCAGGCTTGAGATTCAGGAAGAGCCAATGTTTGAGTTTGAGTCCAAAGGCAGGGAAAAAAAACGAATATCCCAGCTCAAGACAGCCGGGCAGGAGGAAATTCCCTCTTACTCCGGGGAGAGTCAGCGTTTTTGTCCTATTCAGGTCCTCAATTGATTTGGATGGGGCTTATCCACATTGGGAAAGGCAATCTGCTTTATTCAGTCTACCAAATGCAAATGTTTACCTCACCCAGAGAATAATGTTTGAGCAAATGTCTGGGCACCCCATGGCCCAGTCCAGTTAACAAATAAAATGAACCATGACACTCCTCTTCCAATAAGCGCTAGTCAAATTGAAATTTCCAATGAAATTTGCATGGTTGTAACAGAAAGAACTTTCTGGTTAAAAGGGATGTTTTACCAAGGATGAGGCATGTGCCCAATTCTCTGGGCCTTTAGGTGCTACTGTGTGCTCAGAACACTTCGTTTCAGGGCATGTGCATAAATAGGATGCCCCCTTATCCCTATCCCCGGGAATGCATTTAGTGATGATGGGGGCCCAGAAGGAGGAGGATGTCCTTTGTAGCGTGGTCACTTCTGTGACCATCCTAGGAAGGGATGCCGGTTTAGCTCTCCATCTTCACTCCAGAAGGTGACAGGTTTGCCTTTAGAGGTATGACAGGGCATGGAGATTACAGCTCAGCCTCACAGACATTCTCAGACAGTAATGACTTATTAGTGCCCACAGTTAGAAGGCAAAACATCTGCACAATGATGATCTATCAAAACTCAGAAATCACAAATGTGCTGCACTCTGGTCTTATTCAGAAGCCAGTAGCCAGTTCTCATTCCATGGTAGAAGTCGGGCTTGCACAGTGGAGGCTGCACACTGCCATGGCTAACAGCATGCAACTACCAGGGCTCCAGCTGCAGATCTATCAACACAGAAGCAAAAATGGGGAGCTTTTTAGAGTTCTTAGAGCAGGAATAAAATGATCAAAACAATGGCTGAAGAAGGCTTGTGTTAGCTAGAATTCATTATATTTGTAATTACCGTGCTAAAGGGGTTATAACTATACAACCTTACACACCTGCTCTGAGGTAGGTACTGTTATCATCCCCATGCTACAGTCAGGAAACAGAAGCATAGAGAACATAAGTAACTTATCCTAAGGTCACAGAGCAGGCAAGTAGCAAGCTACCTACAGAGATTTGAAACTAGAGAACCTGACTCCAAGCCTAACCACCACACTAGATCCCCCTCAGTTGGGCAAGTTCTCTCTCTGCCCCCCCAAACAAAACCACTGCCTGCCCCAGTAACCACCAGGGCTGCTGCTTTGCACTGCCAGGTCCCATGGGGATTACTGGACAAAGGTTCCCCTTTTCTGCTTTCAGGCCATGCTGCTTAAACCCCAGGTAGACATCTACAGGGATGAAATGAAAGACCAGAACTTCGGGGGGCAGAGATCCCTCCTCCAGACACTTCGCCTGTCCTGAGCTTTTTCACACCCAACTGCCTCCATCCTACAACCCACCATTAACTACATGCCGCTTTGTACTGTCCATTCCAGTCAAGACTTGGGTTCCTTTAAACGGTTTGTTTCTTTCATAACAAGAATCTTGGTGCTAAATTTTACTTTCCACAGCCAGTAATGCTGTCCTCAGTAAATATCCCCCTTCTTCTCACTTGGTCTTCATCATAAATAAAGAGGGCCTCCACTTCCAGGCATAAGCTGAGGACTGTGTTGCCAGATAAAGGGTTCTTGGTATCAACACAGGAAAGAATTCAAGGACACACCAAATAAGCCAAGCGAGCGGTGAATTTATTAAAGATAGACAGTATACTCTCAAGAACGCGAGAGCGAGCAGCCTGGAGAAGAGCAGCTGCCCCAAAAAAACAAAGAGGCTTAAACTCTTAAAATGAGGGTACAAAATATTCAAGTTTTAGGGCTGGCATCACATGGATTCCTAGGCAGGATCTTGCTGACCACTCTTTCCCCTTGGGAAGAGAGACTTTTGTCCTTATTTGGCTCTTGTCAGAACTTTCATGGCAACACAGGGAACAGAGATTTTTCTTGGCTGCCATGCTAATAATATTATAATCCATTATAATTAGCTAGTTCACTTAGAGTGACAAGATGGCATCCCAGGTCTGCTCTCCAATGCCAAAATCTAGTTCTAGCTGGCCTGGTAGCTGCGCTTTTCTTAAAGATGACCTCATCTCCTTCCTCCTGTGTCTCCCCACACCTCCTCCTTCCCTTCCTCCCCCTCTCTCCCAGGGGCCCTAGTCTTTCTCTCTATGCTAACAACTGGAGATGCACTGGTGAGCAAAGCTAACATGGTCCCTCCCCACAGTTTGTAGTCTAGTGGGGAAGACAAACATATTCAAAGTATTACACATAAATGTAACAAGTGCTATAAAGGAAGGGTGGAGAGCTTGATGAGCCCAGAATGGACACTTGACCTACTCAAGGAATTCAACGAAGTATTCCCTAAGGAGTCAGTACAAAGTGCAGATCTGAAGATAAAGGAGAGTGTGTCACAGGAAGCACCTACTTAGAGCCCCCCCCCCCCCCCGCAGGAAGGAGTGTGGTGATTTTGAGGAACTGAGAGAAGGCCAGCATGGCTGGAGAACAGAGGATGGGGATGTGGCCTATGATGAGGGAAAAGAAATAAGCAGGCAAGACTGTGTATAGCCCATATTAAGGATTTGGGCCTACATACCTACAGCAAATTCTTTCAATTCTGGGGAGCATTTGAAAAATACTGATAAAAGGATCCCTCTCCAGAACAATTAAACCCACATTTCTGGAAATGAGACCCAGGTGTAGGGTTGTTTTGTTTGTTTGTTTGTTTGTTTTTTAAAGTTTTCAGGTTATTTTATTGTGAAACCAGGGGTGAAAATCATTGCCCTATAGCAATGGGAAACCATGAATGTTTAAAAGAGAATATATAGACTGCGTGTGCTTAGGGGGATATGGATGCCATCATCAGGTTTACATTTCAAAAACATCCTTTGGAATTAGGAATGTGTAGTAAAGAGATTTAGGAAAGGAGGCCAATTAATTGGCTACTAAATGATGCAAGGATAGATGGGGTAGCAGCCATGGAGATGGAAAAAAAAGTGTAGATATGAGAGATTATTTTGTTGGTTAAACCACTGGTACTGGTGGAATGATGAAATGTTGGACTCAGTATAGGAGAAAAAAGAGAGTGATTACCAGGGCTCTACCTACACAATAGGCTGGATAATTGTGCTATGTTGAGATCAGGACAAATGTTAGACCCAGATATGGTTAGAGTGGGAGTAAGGCTTTAATTTGGACATGTCAAGTATGCTTTCATTTCATCATGTACTTTACGTCTCTTTTCTCTAGATCATCTATGAGGCACTCACATTACTTGCTATTATTCATTATAAACAAAACAAAACAAAGAAACAACAACAACAATAACCACAGAAAACTGTTGAGCATTTACTAAGTGTAAGACATTGGACTGATTAATCTTCCTTCAATTGTAATTTGAATAAATTTTCTGATGAGCAAATAAACTTCCCTAGTAAATACACGTTTTCCTAGCAACATTGTTTGTGTTTCATCCCCTCCATAACACTTATTATGTTGTGTATTTCTTAAAATGTGTAGTGACAAGGGACAGATACCTCACTCCAATAAGCTTAAGCAAAAAGAACATTTTATTGTAAGGATATAAAGGTATTTCATGAAATACAAAAATGAATCTGCAGCTAGGTTTCAGGAAAAACTAAAATCACAAACTCATGGCTTCATGGTATCTCTCCTCACATCTTCCTCTCTGTACATCTGCTTTGTTCTTCTTTCTCGCTCCTCACAAACCAGCTTCCGTCACTTTTCTTGTTAGGATAATCGAAAACAATTGACAGCTTCTGAGGTTTAACTGTTAGAGCTTAGACATCAGAGAGGCTCTCTGAATACAAAATCCCAAATCCTGAGGAACTTGTTGGCTCATATGGGCCAGGTGTTCTCTTCTAGACCAATCAACTGTGGCCAGGAAGTGAGACCTGAGGAAAAGGTTATGATTCATATACCGCACTGAACTATGGCCAAAATGGATGTTCCCATGATAGTCCATAGGGATTGCTTGGGGGCATGGTGGTTCAAGACCTGGAAATGTAGGGGCTGAGCAAACAGTGCAAGTTTGCCATTACATCCCAATCGAGTTAGCATAAGTGAACCACAAGATCCAACTGAAAACAATTCCAAGAAAGTTGAGAATTTTACAAAATATTTCATTTCTCTGGACTGGTATTATTATGGCATCTGAAGTTTCCAACATTTCTAAAATTTCGTGTTAGATAGTGATGTATACCAACAGATTTGCATTTGTATATGATTTGGGCTATGAAGTTTTAAGCTGATGCAACAAAGCAGTGCACTAGTTCTGAAATGATACTGATCCTAAATATCATTTGCATTTGTGTAGATGGAAAATTATATAGCAAATTCTAGCTCTTTTGATTCTCACTTGTATTTGATTAACTAAGACTCCCCAAAGTCCTAAAAGAAGTAGCAGGAGTTGAGATTTCAATTGCATTTGGGAAAATATGTATTTTGTTCCCTTAGAAATAAAGGAGAACGTGTTAGATGACAAGTCATGAAAAAGTTGATTTTGACAGTGTATTCTTTTGAAGCTTTCAGATAAAATGATTTTTAAAAATCAGTTTTAAGATAAAAAAGCTTTGCAAACTATTGGTGATGAAAATGATCGTAAATAAAGATCTCTTATGAGCTTTCTTAGGAAAATACTAGGAAATAATCAGGCCAGCCTTTCTGTTCTGACTGCCCAAGGTATGGCCTTCTGTGCAAACTCTCTAACTCATGTGTTCATGACCTTTGGAATTTCCCTCAAAGAATTTACAATCCAGTTAGGATTAAACAAGTGCATGGTTAATAATGTTTTTAAAATAATCTATTATTGAGTGTCCCAGAAACAAGCTACATTAGTTGAAAGAGAAGTCATGGGCTGGGCCCTTGACAAAGCTGTGAAGTAGGTGCAGTTTGTCTTGGGGGCCCTTGAATCCTTTTGTCAGCACAGACTGTGCTTTCTCCCTTGTGGCCTCTCTGTACTTACCTTTACCTGTCTTTTCCAACAGCTGGATGGTACCTATAATTTGTTCCAATCTTACTCTCAACTCATTTTAACTTAACACCCTGCTAAGGTGCTAATTGAAAATTGAGGTGTTATCTCAAACATGGCAGAAGTGTGGGTTTGGGGGTTTGGATTCTAGACCTGGCCCTGTTGTTATTACTCAGCATAATCTAGGGGTCATTTTTCATGTCTCCAGACTTCACTTTTCTCACTTTTTAAATTATTGGGAAGGAATTAGATAGATGTTAAACTATCTTGCAGAAATTAAATCATTAGTCTATATAACAACAGCCTTCAGGTGTTTGTATTTTTTAAGGTATGAGAGGGACAGTCCCTGTTCTTCCCCAGCATAATTTGAGCAAGGCTCAGCAACTTTTTTTTAGAAGCCAACTAGGAAATATTTTAGTCTTTGTGTGCCATATAGTCCCTGTCACAATGACTAACTCTCCCATGGTAGCATGAAAACAGCCATAGACAACAAGAATTATTTACAAAAATAGGTGGTGGGCCAGAGAGGGCCTGCAGGGTATCATTTGCAGACCCCTGGTTTAGAATATGCTGTGTGGAACCAAGTTTCTTGGGTTCAAAGCTCAACTCTACCAGCTACCTACCCTTTTCGTGCCACAGTTTCATTATCTGTAAGACAGGAGAAATGGTACTATATCTACCTATTAGGGTGCCTGTGGGGACTAAATGAATTCATGTGTGTAAAGCACTTGGACCAATGCTTGATTCATAGTAAGTGCTGTTAATCACTGTTATTATTTTTCCTCTTTTCAGCTTCCTTTTGTATTTCTGCATACTGTTTTTCTGTTGATGAGCTTGGCCCAACAACGTCCCCTGCAGGGAAATATACTAGGGCAAGAGCCATCCAGGTGAAGAAACACCTACCCCTGCAAGGAAGCTCCTCTATTTATGCGTGTTCAATTTGTGAACAGGCTTAGATATATTCAAAGCTTCATAGTAGAGCAAAAGCACACCCTCTTGGACTGCCACAAACTAATGACTCTAGCATTCATTTGTATGGCATTAGTTTGACTCTAAAGATGAATGGTCATGTAGCCTTCTGCAAGGACGCTGTTGGTAAGCCAAGAAGTTCCTGAACTCCCTTCCAAGAAATAGTGAATACAGAAAAGCTCAGCAAAGCCACCTCATGTTAGGAAGAATACTAAGATTTTAGTATTTAGTAATACCAGGTTTTTACTGTTATACAGATTGGTGAGGGAAGGTTACCTGAATGAGGGGAATATTAGGATACTGTTTTAATGGGGTCCAACATGGACTGTGGAAAGAGGTGGTGTTGGTAGATGTAGGGGTATGTGCCAACATTCATGGTCAGTTAAATGGCTTGGGAACAGACACGTATTTTTATTTTCTCTTCAAATTCAGTGACAAAAGAAAAAAAAATAGCAGGAATTGCCAGCTCCTTTGCCATGGAATTGTATGGTAGAGTATTTATAGCATTTCAGGTTTAAAGGAGTTTTGCCTTAGATTGCATCATCAGCCTGTATAGTTCCTCCTGTTTTTCATGTGGCACAGCGCCTAAATTATGTACAAGATTATTACTCTTTTACAAGGGTATTGTTAACAGACCTGTAATCATGTATAAGAGTCATCAATCTTTTCTTCAGTAAGTCAACGGTGCCTGTTATATTAGGCGAGTGTTTACCAGGCACTAGCTAAACCAGAATGATAGCAGTGAGGCCACAGGCTAGAACAGTGAGCCCTGTGCCTGGAATTAGGAAACAGGTTCTGGTCATGACTCTGTCACTAATTACCTGTGTGACTTGGAGCATCAACTACCTTTGTAACATAGAGACAGTCCTCTAATTTCTTTGGAACTCAGTTTCCTTATCTGAAAAATTAGAGAGTTAAACTAGATGCCTAAGGCCCTGGCCAACTCTATAATTCAAGATTATCCAAGAAAAGAGATGAGGCGATCCCAGGGGTCTAAAATTCTGGGCTGAGAAGCCCACATCCTTTGGGGCCCTTTCAAAGGTTCTCCTCAATTTGCAGTAATGACAGATCCGTTAATAATTATAGTGGTTAGACTGAAGGTTGTCCAGAAGTGGCATATCACAGATACACAATGAGGAGCACATTAACTTGAAAGCAGGAATCATTGAACAATGATACCGGCTGCAGCATGGGCTGCAGTCAGAAAGCCCAAGTGGAAACTTGGTTCTGTTGCTTACCATCAATGGGACCTAGGCCGAATCACATAGCCTTCTTGAGCCTGTGTCTTTATCTGTAAAATGGAAACCACGATACATGTTCTGTCTACAACCCAGGGCTGGTGCATTAAATAAAACAATTTATGTAAAACCCGTCTTCAAACATTAAAATTTGATGCAAAAGCCTTCATAATTATGGCTCCCTTCTTAGAAAACATAAGATATGCTTTTTCAAACATATTAGTGGTTAAAGGAACTAATAACCTACCAAACATCCTAAATTATCAGTAGTCATTCCTTCATAATACATTTTATTTGTAACTGAAGAAAGCAAATCCTTGTTAACATTGTGACACAGCCATCCAACAAGGATTTTGAGTGTTAAAATAAAAAATTCCAGCTAGTTTTAGAAAAATTGGTACTGTCAGGATACCTGATCTAAAGTGTTTTCTTTGCTCACACAGCTTGGCAAGGCCCAGAAAAGGCTGCGTGATAAGAGCTAGATTGGGGAGGCTGATGGTAATGTGCTTCCTTTATTCTGCAAGGCTGGCTGAATATTAGGGCTAGGTTCTGTCAGAAGTTCTGTCAGAAGTAAGACAGTTCTGGATCCCCTCCAGTGATGGGAACAAAGGCTGGGGTTTCTTTTGAAAAATTTTTTCTGAGCAGTGAGATTGTCCAACACAGTTTTCTTGATAAAGGGCTCATTATCTATCGGTGTGACTTTGCCCTTAATTTTTATGCTGGCAGTGCCAACATGAGCATATTTAAGCAAATCCTTTTGCCCAGACAGCTGTAACAGCACCCTAACAATTTATGCCAGTGTTCAAAGCTTGGGTGAGGATTCTAATCAACTACAGGCTACATTTCCAATTAGTTGGATCGCCAACAAATATAGTTTATGAGCTTGCTTTGCATTGTATGTACAGTTCTTGTCACTTTTCAAACACAAGCTCATTTTCAAATTTTAAAAGTGGCAGACTATTTCAGAATTGCCTCTTTAGTTCAAATGACACATCCTCATAGACCTAAGGTCTATGGTTGCTTGTGTTGAAGTTAAGGTGGCTTCAGAAATTTGGGAAAAGGTGACCCTCTGAGAAAGAAATCAATATAACAATGAACACATGATGAATCAGTCTAAGAGAATCTGTGAATGGTGATGCAGAAAATCTTGTGTCACCCAAGTCTAAACAAGGTGATTAAGTTTTGGTCTCTAAGACAGGACAGGAATGTGATGTTAGCTCAGGACACTAAAAGCTAAGTGTACTGTAAGCTTTGTGAAGATATTTAAATCAAAGTGAGGTAGCTTCATGGAGCTCACAAAAGGAGTTGTCATAGAGTAAGAGTGATTCCATATTTACCAGAGAGCACCAGGGTGAAAGTTCCTGAGATGCAGGATATAAGCATTCTGATCACTAGGGAGATGTACTGATTGGGTGCCTGGGACACTTCATAAGGTGTTCCAGAACTAGGGTGCAATATCCCTTAAGTCTCTCCACCACCATTTGCTCTGAATATTTTCAGGGTTCACCCCTGTGGTAGCATGTTTCACAACTCAGTTCCTTTTCATGGCCAAATAATATTCCATGAATGTATATACCATATTTTGTTTATTCGTCTGTTGATAAACACTTGGGTGGTTTCCAGCTTTTGATTATTGTTAATAATATGGCCATGAACAATGGCAGATCAGTATCTATTTAAGTAATTTCTCACTGTGATTTTAATTTGCATTTCCATAATAACCAAAGATGTTGAGCTTCTATATATGAGTTTATTTGCCATCCATATATCTTCTTTGGTAAAGTGTTCAAATCTTTTGTCCATTTTGGAAAAACTGTGTTGTTTGCTTTTCTATTAAGGTGTTGTGAGAATTCCTAATGTATTTTCAATGCAAGTCCTTTGTTGGATATATATTTCTCAAATATTTTCTTCAGGATGTGGCTTTTTATTTCTGTAACAGTTCTTCTGAAGAGCAAAACTTTTCAATTTTGATAAAATCCAATTTTTTCTTTTTTTTTCCTTTTTTAGTTCATGCTTTTTGTGTGCTAATATTTAAGAAATCTTTTTCCAAACCTATGTTTTCTTTGAAAGATTTTATAGTTTCATCTCTTAAATTTACATCTACGATCCATTTCCAGTCAATTTTTTAAAGGGTGGGATATAGGTATTAAGGTTCCTGTTTCCTTGCACATGGCTTTCCAATTGCCCCATGCCTGGTGATATTTTAGTAGTGTGTGTGGACCTGTTGCTGTGTCCCCAAATCTGGCTCTAACTTATTCAGGCCCTCAGAGGCTCTATCTGAACAGCACTTGGTGTTCTATTGCTTTAACAGTCACAGTATAAGAATGTGTTGAGTTTCCTTTAACCCTCCAGACCTTTCTCCCTTATAGAGCATTCAGTTTGTACCAGCAGGTCTATTAGTTGTTGGAGTCGTTCAAAAATAAAAAG
Organism: Hipposideros armiger; assembly: GCF_001890085.2. Taxonomy (NCBI): domain Eukaryota; kingdom Metazoa; phylum Chordata; class Mammalia; order Chiroptera; family Hipposideridae; genus Hipposideros; species Hipposideros armiger. The sequence continues at coordinate 789,457 of NW_017731839.1, read as the reverse complement.
TGCCCTTCGCATTCAAGAAAGTAACTATGCACATATTTGTTTCTATGTTTCATATTTTTTAACTCAATTGATATTATTGCATTATAACTTTTTTTTAAGTCCAGCTTCCTTATTGCAGGGGATTTTGAGAGCAGATACTGAGTATAATTTAACTGAAACTGTCACTAAGGTGGCTCATTTACTTCCATCTTAGACAGGTTGATTTATTTAGTCTTCTTCCCAAAGTATGAGGACTGAAGAGCTATAAGAGATAAGATGCCCAGAGCATAGATTATGATCAGAGAATTTGGAGTGTAAATAATTATGGTCAGACACGTTTTCCAGGATACAGTCAGGAAGTTGCCTCTCCTTCTAATATTTGAACATGTTTAGCAGCTTGTATAAGCTCAGAAACAACAAAATGAGAATTATAGTAGTGTTGGCCTTCTGAATTCTCACTCTGCTAAGAAGCATTCCAGCCAATATCTTTTATTACGTTTCTTTTAATATGAGTTTAAGCTGGTTAGCTCACAAAAGTGGAAGATTTTAAGCTAAGTAATACAAATATTGATTTTTTTACCCCCTCCCAGACATTTTAGCTATCAGGGCAGAGAGGGGGAAAAAAATATATTGGGCAAGATTCTGTAATGTTTTGCCCCCAGGGTTGCTAGCACTGGTATTTCACCCATTACCAACTCTCAGTCATTGAATGCCTACAATGTTTGGTGCTATAGAGAACAGAAGATTCCAAATACAGTACATGGGTCTTTAGATCAACAGTTTGACATTCCATCATGCCAGTTCTCTTTCTCAGCTGTAGTTTTTTGGAGGCCCACTTAGTTTTATGGTGTACATCATAAAACCATAATCTGGTGGTCATCACACTTGAGTGTCCTAACCCAGGTTTCAAAAATGTTGAATTAATTGCCAGCATTTAATAATTGGGAAGTTGCCCATAAAAATTGGGATTTTTAGCTTCTCTTTGAAAATTGAAAGGTCTAGCAAATCTGGGCTCCCATCTCTGTGTGGCTACAGTCAGCTACACTCTAGTGCCAGCTGCTTCCTGTAAGACCAGCCATTTGGGCTTAAGTCTCTCCCCAGCTGACTTTCCTGATGGCACCTTTCTTACCTGGTACCTCGAAGGCAGTGGTCTTAAACCTGGCTTTGCATTGGAATCATGTGAGGAATCTTAAAAGCTACTGATGCCTGTGTCCCACCCCCAGAGATTTTGATATAATCCATCTGGGGTGCAGGCTAGCCAGTGGGATTTTTATAAGCTCCCAAGACATTTCCAAATGTATAGCCACAATTAAGGACTCCTGTCCAAGACAAAGTATCTCAAAGTTTCACTTGCATATCAATTACCTGGGGATCTGTTAAAATGAAGATTGTGATTTAGTAGGTCTGGGATAGATAGGGCCTAGGGTTTTGCATATCCAACAAGCTCTAGATGGTGCCAATGCTGCTGCTCTGCGGACCTCTCTTTGAGAAGTAAGGCTCTAAGGTGTTTGTATTTATATTATTTTGTTTCATACTTAGGTTTCAACTCTAATGGAAGCATAGTCTAGCACTACATTATTGAAGTGGCTGGAGTGATGGTGGCAAATGAGACTTTCTTACTGGTCCTCTTTGCAGAGGGCACTTCTCAGCTTACTGTGCCTACTGAAAGCCTTTCAAGGTGCCAGAGGCCTTGACTCCCTTACGTCTGACTTCCAAAACACCTTCACTGTTACCAGTTGTACGTGACATTCTCCCTTTGGTAAATTGTACATCCTCTGACATTTTGAGCTTCTTGGTGGTAGCACCACCTGCCAGCTAAGTTTGGCTGTTATTGATGGAACTGTGGTGTTCAGTTGAGCTGTGTGCTTATTTGAGCATCTTATTAGTGGTTTTCAGTCTGTGTTCCCAGATGCCCTAGGCCTAGACCAATGGTTCTCAAACCTTAGCATGCATGGGACCACATAGAAGGCTTAAACAGGTTGGTAGGCTCCACCCCCAGCATTTCTGATTCAGTGAGAACAGAGAATTTGCATTTCCAACAAATTCCCAGGAGATAATGATGTGGCCGGTCCAAAGACCTAGTGGTTCTCTTGGCCTCACAATATGACTTCTTATAACAGTTCCATTTTGGGAATCCAGATAAGATTTTATCAAAGAAAAAGAGTTGTTTTTTGTTGTTGCTGTTGTTGTTGCTGCTGTTGTTTGTTTTTAAAGTTTGAATCCTGTTGCTTTATTGCTTTTTTTGTTTTATTTTATAGTAATCAGTGGAAAATTAAAATAAATAAAAATGTGAATATTAGTGATATGGGGGGCAGGTGCCAATTTCATACAGATGAAACAAATACTAAAATTATTCAACTTATGGAAAAAAAGCCCTATTGTCCTTCCATGGGACACTCTTTGTACTTATGCTATGTGTTCCAATATGATGGCAAAAAAAAATTTTTTTAAATTACAACGTATACTAAAAGTAAATTACTAAATTCTATCTAAAGAAGGAAGCTAGCTCCATTAAGAACTTCATGCTGGGCGGGCCGAGTGGCTCAGTTGGTTAAGAGCTCGCTCAAGAGTTTGAGCTCTGAGCAACAGCGGTTCCGAGTCCAGCCCGAGCTGAGCAGCCGCTGAGCTGCCAACAGGTAGCAGGATGGCTCAGCTAAAAAAAGGAGAGAAAAAAAAAAAAGAACTTCATGCTACTTTTAGGTTTGAGGGGAAGAGAACCCCATTGTAGCAGTACCTAAGTCCTTTTCCAGGAACTCATCAAGTACAAAAGGAGGAGACAGCTGGTAAGGTTTCTTTAGACCCAAGCCTAAAGGAATACTGCAAACATCACAGCAGTTACATCTCAGCTTATTGGATTAGATCAAAGTAATTCTACCACAGGGTGAGACAGCTCATTTTACTTACAAAGCTCACACAAACAATATATGAGGCTCTTCATTTCACATAGTAGATGGGAAGGATGTAAGAAGGATGCTTGGTAAACTTCATATTTACTTTTAGATAGAGTGGATTCTTAAACAGGTAAGTGGCTGTCTGCTTCTGCGTCTCCACTTCCAAGAGACATGTTGAAATAATAGAAACGCTAGTACCTGAACAACCTAAAGTAATATAACATTTCCGTTATAATGTGAGTCACCTTCAAACTGATTATATTTTCTAAGGAGAGTCGATAAATTTTAGGATGTTCTTTCCTCTACTTTCAACACCCACTGGAATAAACAACCAAATTCAAAAGTTTGACGAAGTCTAAGGGCTTAGTTTTTTTAAAAGTAATATTCTTGCAAGGGAATTGGGAAAGAGCTGTAAAGGGGATTTAGGGCAAGCAGGCTGGGCGGGGGCAGATCTCAAAACTGCGGAAAGAGGAATCTGAGAAGAGGTTTTTTTTTAAAGTGGACTCTTACATGTTTTAATGGAAAAGAGCAGAACACAAGATGCTGGCATTCCGTCTTACCCATCAGTGGAAGGTTTGAACCAACATCAGGTTTTTCTTGGGCAACTTAAGTAATGATTATTAGTTGAAGAATCTGCGTTTGAAAACTAACACATTTATTGGACAATATAATTCACGTGAGCTTCCTCCACCGACCCCATGAACGAACGACCAAGGGGCGACCTACATTTGTTCCGTCATCTCGGGATTGGAAGGGATGAGCCAGCGTGCGCCCTCCTCCTAAAACTCTCTTCCCTTCTCGCAGACCCGCCTGGGTCCCAGTGGCAGTGGTGCCAAGCTCCTGGATTTCGTGGCAGGCTGCAGGCGCCCGTCCCTCCGGTTCACCCTTTCACCCCTCCTTCATCCCCAGGCGTCACGCGGGGTGGCGTGGTTTTTCCGCCCACTCCCGAGGCTGTGCTGGCGAGGCCGGGAATTGCAGGGCCTCTCCGTTTTGGCGAGCCCTGGAATCCGAGTCCTCCCCGCCCCAGCCACTCTGCCGCAGGCGCTGGGGGCTCGCAAGAGGTTGGGGTTTGTCTCAAAACGTTCGGATTAAAGACGCAGCCTCTAACTAAGTCTGAACTTGTCCTCGGCTTCCCCCAGCCCTGCCGCCTCTGATCCCGGAGACGCCCAGCTGTGGCTTCTGCAGCGGGCGGTCGGGCAACAGCAGCCTGACGGTCCCGGAGAGCGCAGACCCAGAGCGCTCCACAGCGGAGGTAGCGTGCGACGGGACCGCCCAGAGCATCCCCGCGGCGGGAGCGGAAGGCGAGCGGGGTGACAGGAAGGGTCTGCAGAGCCGGAGCTCCGCCCCCCCTTCCCCCCACCCCCCCGCCGGGAGGCCGGCTTTGAGAATGGCAGCGGCGGAGGGCGCGGCGCCAGCGGAGAGGGGCGGAGACGCAGGCGCTGGTTGGCGCGAGCTCGGGGGCGGGACGCGCGGGGCCGGCCCGAAGGCGGGGCGGGCGCGGGGCGCTGGAGCTGCGGGCGCCAGGAGAGGAGTCGCGAGCAGCTGGAGCGGAGTTGGAGGAAGCGGTGGCCGCGGCGAGGCAGGCAGGCGAGCGGGTTGGAGACAGCGAGCTGGGGTCGGGGACGGCGGGTGGGTCCGAGGCGCGTCAGAGCCGTGCGTGCAGGAGGCCTCCGCTGCAGTCCGGACCGGGAGAGGAAGGAAGCCGGCGGACAGGGGAGGTAGGCGGCGGCAGCGGGTCCGGGTGCGTGTGCTCAGGAGGGGGGAGGCGGTGCGTGCGCGCGCGGCTGTCGCCGCTCTCTTCCTGTCACCAGCAGCCGCTTCTCCTTCAGCGGAGCCGAGCCGGGGAAAGCGGCTGGCTTCCAGTCCTCCCCGCCGCTAGCACCTCCCGCCCGCGAGGCAGCCGGGGGCCCCGCTCGCGGCCGGCGTCCTGCGTGCTCCCGGCCACCTCTTGGCTCCCGTGTCCCCTGTCCCCTTTCCGAGCTGGTTCTGCACGCCGCCGGGCGCATCCGTCCCTGGAGTTGCAGGCGACCTCGGACTTCCCCCCACCCCTCCGTCACCGCACACTTCTGAGGGTCCCCACTGTCGCCTGGCTGCAGCTTTCCGGGGCCCTTGACCGGAGGACAGTGTCCTGACCGCTGCCTTTGCGTTAGCGGAAAGATGCCTTCCTCCGCGCCCTCCAGCTGCAACCAGGGTCGCTGCCCCGGCCCTCGCCTGGGCGGGCGGGGCGGCGGTGGTCCCCGGAGCTCACCCCCAACCCCCGCCCTCCGAAGTTTGCCTCCCTCCTCTTCCGGGGTGGGGGAAGTGCGCCTCGGGGCGGCTAGCCGCCGAGGCCGTAACTCAGCATCTAGTGCCGGCCGGGCCTGGGCAGGTTGTTGAAGACACGTTTAATGGGGTCTTGGAACAGCCCGGAAATCCAGCTTTTTGTAACGCTGGGCGAGACTGGAGGGACTTGCCCGGCAATATGGAGCCGGCTAGGGAGAGGAAGAGAGCGTGCAAGCCGGAGCTAAAATATCGTGGGGGGATTGCCTGGAAACCATAGCTCTAACACTCACTTCCGAAGGGCAGAAACTGCCCCGCAGATCACAAGACAAAGAGAACAGAGAAGCTCAGTCCAACCACGTAAGTCCAGAAACGTACTTTGATAACCAGAATTCGAGCATGAAATGTACCGGGTGTGAGCAGAATGGCTGTTACATGTTGAATGCAGAATGTATGTGAACTGAATTGCGGGTAATTCTTGTGCTTCTCTGGGCGCTGTTAGTATCGGAAAGGTCTCCCTTCCACCGTTAATTCCTGGTAGAGCTGCAGCGCCTTTGGTATCCGAGTATGCGTTTACTCTTATTTGGGGGTTTTACGACTTTAGAAGCGATAGGTTTTGTTGTTGTTGTTGTTGTTTTGTTGTTGTTGTTTTCTCCTTTCTGTTCTTTTCCTCTTTGCCAGTCAGTGCGAGTAGTTCCGGGTTTTGAATGCAGCATAAGGTTGTCATTTCACTGTGACGAGGTTCAAGTTTTAGTTGTTAGGCGGGACATTCACAAAGCTTATTGACCCAGGCTTTATGTGGAATTGTATTTTAATATTTCGTTAGTTTATGTTGCGTTTTGGCAACTTTGAAGATGCTAGAGAAGATTGGAGTGGTGGACAGGTTCATTTCTGAGGCAGGCTATCAGAGAGTAATGGATCTCCAAGGTGTAAATTATTGGGAATTTGGTGACTCCTGCCCAGGAGGCCACAAACATCTTTTGTTGAAAAGGAAAATGAAAAGCACCCCCTAGGTGTAATTTTTTGACAGATTACACTGTTCTTGAAATATAAACAGTTTAAAAGCAGTAGATGATAGTTTTCCTAGGAACAAAAGTTACTTAAACTTTGGAAAGCAAATGTTTTGGTCATTACAAAGAAAATGCCCTAAGAGTGATTTTTTTTTTTTTGGTTGGGGGGGCGTCCCTCTAAACTTTGGGAAGGTGTGTTTGGTTCAGAATCAAGGTTTAAACTGGAAAGGCCAATGAAGGAGGCTGTCTGCCTTGCAGAAGTGTTGGGTTATGGCACTACTTACTTGCCTCTTCAGCTCTTATATGCCAGTTGCAGGTAGGTATTGGAAAAGCATACCTTTCCCATAGAAATGTATAGATTTTTATGTTTGGAAGAATGTTTGATGTGTCTGATACTGGCTTTCAAAGTGTCATGTGTATTTGCTTTTTAACTTTCATCTTGATTTGGGACCTGTTCTTGTCAGTTGCACAACAGAACTCTGCAATGTACACACTGTTATCTGCTGTTTCATCTGCTTTTGTAAAACGAGGATATCACTGTGTCTTTTCATGGCTGTTATGCTGATATCGCCAATGTGAAAAAGCATTTCACTTCCCACCGATTAATTATATTGTTTTTCTTTAGCTATTTCTTGAAATTTAAATTGATTAAGATCAGGAAATCCCCACAGCATAGGTTAATTTTGGGAAACAGAAGTGCTACAGTAAACAGAAGTTATAGGTAATACATATTTTGGTTATTGACAGTGGTGATGGTAGTACGCATCTATCTGCTGGGAAAGTCAGTTGCTGATTTTAGAAGAGTTTTCTATCTTAAATGTAAACCTACTTCACTTACCCAAATTTGGTGTTGTTACAAATGTTGGCCATACCTTTAATTAAACTTTTCCATGAATGCCTTGTCATTTTTTGGTTAGTATGTTGGTTGAATTTTTCTTTTTTTCTTAGATAGTTTAGGAGAGTATTCTAAAAAGGCATCCACTCTGAAAGATTATCCACCTGTTCATTAAGACAGGAACAATTCTAGTTCACCTTCTATTGTGTTTGCATTTTGGAATTCTCAAAATGTGTTTTATTGAATAAAGAAATGGTGAATGAACAGATTTTAAAATATTATTTTATGGTCAGGTAGGATATGGAAAGCTGTGATAATGTTTGCATTTGGGGTTTTGCTTTTATTTATGTTATTTTTTATTTTTTATTTTTTTTAGCGGAGCCATCCTGCTGGAGTTTTGCTTTTAATTCTCTCACATCTGAGGCACACACAATACAGAAGAAAATTGGAAGTGTTTTTTTCAGTATATTATACATAAGAGATAGGCTCCCCACAGGCCTCCCTCTTTTGGAGGGCATAGGGATTTAACTGTGAAGGCAATGGTATAGAGCATCTCAGTGAAGCCCTCAGAAGGTGAGAAAGTTATTATCAATGGAAGGAAGGGATTATCAATTTAGTTTTCACCTAAAAGGGCATTATATAAATTATATAACACCTGTTAACCAAAAACTTAGGTTGTAATTAATTTTGAAAATATCCGTATTATTTATTGCTTTTTTCCCTGACTCCTGCCCCTATAATCTAACAAGATTACTTGCCATGATTCTGCCAACACTCATATTGGAATTACTTGCCTAAAAGAGTGGCAGTTAAAAGCCATTTAATGTACATTATGCCAAATGAGCTGAAAAAGTAGTCTATGTAATTGCTCATAAACTTGTCTCTTTGGCTTATGTTAGCTTTTTTGGGGGGTTTTTTTGGGAGGGGTGGGGGGAGGTTGGAAAGGGTGGAATGAGTGTAGTATATAGATTTTATTTTTTAAAAAAATCCTACTATAAAAACATCTGTGGTGGTTTTATCCTCCCAGCATTGTTTGCCTTAAAGTAAATCAAATATATACCCACAGGCACCTGTAGTCAAAATAGTTTTCAGGTAAATGATCACCCCGAAGATTATTTAAGTCACAGGAGTGTCCAAAATGTAAGACTCCACTAGTGGGCGGAGTGAGTTCATAAAACAAGGTGCCTGGGCCCTTGTGCCATGCCCTTTGCCCCTTGCCTTTCTCACTGGACCCCCAGTAGCCCAGACTCAGGGCTCATCCCCAGGAGCTGGGGCTTTAACTTGAGGATGCAGCTGCCTTCAGTCCCTGGAGGATTGCATTTTCCCTTTGAGGGCAGCTGGGGAGCAGTGAGAGAACCCTGCTGGAGAGGAGTTGTCCCCTAACTCCACCTCCTACCTGACATATCATTCTCACACACCCCTGACCCCTCCTGGGTCTCCTTTGCCCTGATCTCTGCAGAGCCTCCCTCTACCTCAGGTAGGAGGGAACTATTATAGGCGGTCACAGTCTGCATTTAGCCTTCATCTGTCAGTCTATTTACTCTGAAAAGGAGTTAGAGAGACAGCAGATATTATTTTGGCTAGTTTCAGGATTCACTTAGATTGCAACATTTAGAGGCAATGCAAAAGAAAATTCCTGGAAAATGTTCCTGTTTTAAATATGACTTGTATAAATGATGGTGTGTTCAATACTACTAATAGTAGTAGTAACAATAGTAATAATATCATAGCTGCAGTTACTAGCTGTGTAACTTCAGGCAAATTATTTAACTCCTCTGCTTGTTTTCTCATCTGTGAAATGGGGATAATAATTATACCTAGGGTGGTTGTGAGGATTAAATGAGTTGATGTATGCAAAACTCTTGAGAACTGTGCCTGGCCCATAGTTAGTTGCTGTTAATTATATTAAGCTCAGATTATCAAGCATGGAGCTCAGTGCTTTATATATGCAATTTCATTTAATCCTCATAATAACCCTATGAGCTGTTGATTTGCTTTTCGAATCTACCTCCCAGATGCTAAAAGTGTGCCACACAGAGGTTTCGGTAATTTGCCCAAGGTTAAAAACCTAGGCACTGATGAGGACAGCTGCTGGAGTCTGAAGCTCAGTGCTTAGTATACTAACCTTGTTTAGAATTTTACCAAATAGCATTATTTTTCGACAAGAGGAGGGATTTTATATTATCTACTTCAGGACTCTCATTCCAGGGCCACCTCCTCAGGACCTCTTTTTTGGTGATGCAGAGAACCAGAATGGTCAGCTCAATGGTGTTTTCTGGAGGATAGGATATGTTTCTCAGGCCCAGGAAGCCACAGCGTGAGCACCCCCAACATCCTTTCTTCCTTGCCTCCTGGTGGTGGGTGACCTCTGAGCCTAAGAGCTGCTGCCCGCTGGACCTGTGTCTCTTTCCTCTGCCCCTCCTGCAGTGCTCAGGTGCCATCCCATCGCCTTGCTTTTTGGAGAGCCCTGCCTCCTTATTGTTTCACCTGGACTTGCCCTCTCCCCCACCCTGACCCCCACCTCCATAAGGGCTTGCAGGCGGGAGTCATGGCCTAGACACCTGACTTCCCCACAGTACAGACTCAGCCCCGAGCATGGCAGCTAGCAGACAGCACATTCTGGTTGGTTTGAAAAATATATATATATATATATATATATATATATATATATATATAGTCACAGGAGGTGGAGTATAGCATAAGGAAGAGAGTCCCTGGTATTGTAACAGTTATGTGTATGTAAGATGTCAGAGGGGTAGTAGATTAGGGGAGTGGGGTATCACTTTGTGAGGGGTGTAAATGTCTAACTATTATGTTGCTTTGTACACCTGAAACTAATAAAAGAAAAAGAAAATATATTGATAAACAAGTTAAAAAAAAATGAATGGAGGTATTTGATGACTGTGACTTTGGGATTAATCTGATCCCATCATTTTTATTTTGTTTTAATTGAGATAAAATTTATGTACCATCAAATTTACCCTAAGCCTATCATTTTAAGTTGAAATTCATTGTTTACTAGGACATTTTAACTTTTGTTTAATTTGATTTTCATGATTTCCTGGACACCATATTTGAAAAGTGAAAAAGGATTTTTAAATAATGATTTTTGTTTTTTAAAGACTGAATTTAGGCGGGGACTCAGAGCTAGCACATTGAGGATGGAGGGATGGAATGTAAAGAGGCCCAAGAACCCCCCCAGAGCCTGCGCAGCTGGATTGAAGACCCATTTTGTGCCAGGACCCCATGCCAAACTGCTAATTTTATCACAGGATAGAATGATGTGACCAGGATAAATTCTTGATGTATTTAAAGTGATTTAAAAATATATTTATTCTTACCTCCCACCAAGTTCGCTAAATCCTTGTTCTTTGTAAAAAGATAATAAGTCAACAAAGTCAGAGGACTTTTCAGAGAATTCTGTTTGGTTCTTTGCCAAAATGCCTGCAGGTTAGAGGGTTAAAATGGAAATTTTACTTTCAAGCAGTTGCACATTAAGAAGCCGTGGTTGTGTCTTGTCAGGCATCAGGAACAACTATTTTGAGGAACAGAATGAGAATTGCTCAGTATCTTAGCAGAGAGGGGAAATATATTTCTGAATGGTATTACAGGCAGCCTTTAAAAGGATTGAAAGACTAGAGCAAAATCATTCCCATTAAGGAAATTTTTAACTGTTGCTTATGATGTTATATAACAGTAAATTAATTTGTTATTTGTTCTTAGGATTCCTTTATACTTTTTGTTACAGTAACTTTACATGTGCACTAGCTTGGAGCCTAGATATCATAAAACCATCTAAATTATTTGAAAACATTAAATTATGGGTGGCAGATATTATCCACATATAAAAACTGTTACTTTGTGGATAATTATGTTAGCCCTGGGTGGAAATAACTCCATGGATAGGTGTATGTAGCCAAAGAGATTGGGTGCAAAACCTGGTGAATCTGGGCCACTTTTAGCCTGCCGATCTGGATAGTTGGGGGATCCACTGATTTCAGGAGGGTTACACAGAGGCTGTGCCTCCGGCAGCTGAGGTCCTCTGCATTCCTGCGGGGAATTGGAGGATGAGAGAAAAGAGAACTTGTCAGTCCCCTAGATGTGATTGCCCTTGTGACTGTGGATTGGTACTTCACATATCCCTCGCAGGAGGAGCTGAGTTTTTAGACATTGTATAGTGAGCTGCCTGGGATAATCACAGGGGGCATCGATGCCAAGAGGGATACAGGTGGCAGAAGCTTACACACTCACAGAAACGGGCAGGATTCCAGAAGCAGGCAGCCTTCCAGAAGTGATGTGCCCAGTGTTCTTTTACTCACTCGTTTATGGACTTCTTCGGCAAGGATGCATTTTAATGAAGTCTCTTTGGAAGAAAATGTGCATGGTCCAAAATGTTGGGTCTTGGACTTGGCTGGAACTGCTGCCAGGTTATAATGGCTTCTTTTTGTGTAGGTGTGTTTGTGAAAGAGCCACAAACACTATCAGTAAGGCTGCTGTTGCAGAAAGCAAAAAGCAGACATTCAAGGTTACTCTAAGAGGTCACAGCCTGTGGACCAGGATCCACGGACATATCTGGGCTGTGTGTCCTTGGGCATCGAAACAAGTTGAGTTTGGGCCGTAGGTTCTAGTGGTGTTAAAAGTGATGTCTCTGGAGTCAGGCTGCCTCGCTCTGAATCCTGGTTCCACCTCTCGATTACCGAGTGTTATCATGGCCAAGATACTAACCTCTCTGCACCTCAGTTTCCTCCTATTTGTAAAGTGAGAGTTATTGACAACACCCGCCTTATGACTGTCTTGATATTGAATATGTTAATATACATATAGCTCCCAACAAATAGTAGGTGGTGATGATTGAACATAGCTTCCCCTAGTAGATGAGGAGGAGGAGGAAGAGGGTTGGTTAGTATATATATAGCTTCCAGTAAGTATCAGATGATGACTGTGATGACCCTGATGACAATTTAATTAATGAAATTAAAACGGGGCTGGCACTCAGGAGGAAGCGTGCAGTGTGCAGTAGGGTAGAAGTGCCTGCCTCTTCTTAGCCAAGGACGCGGTGTACCTCGCCGTAGGACACGATCCAATTGCCTCCCAAATAACTAGCCCTCTTGTCTTACAACATAGCTCTCCAACCACTTAATTGGCACTGAAGCATGGCCGACCTTGAATTGTTTTGATTGATCTTCCTGTCCTTGATTGTGGAGTCCCAGAAGACAGGAATAGTGTATTCTACTTCCAATCCTAGAGTCATAAAAGAGCTGGGGTTCTTTTTATCAGATGAGGTCCAAAGTTCTGCACAAGATTCTCCTTACACAGAAAATAAGGTTCTTACAAATGGTGAGGGAGGGGAAATTTATAGAAGCATAGAGTTCACAGGCACATACAGCCGAGATTGCTACTCTAGAGTCTACCCTTCATAAAGCCATCAGGTTCCTTGGGGTTATTTTTCTCTTTGCACACATTTAGCCTTAGGCCGACATAGCACAGTTCTCAGGTTTGTAATACCTTAACCAGACGTGGAACCTTTTCTTAGTACAGTGTCCACTGATGAGGAACATGCATAGTTACATAGGTCTGCGGTGAGCAGGGGCTTGCTGGTCGCTGAGGGCTAGGTAAGACAGAGAGGGGTGAGGCAGGGGGGGTGGGAAGTGGGCGAGAGTGAGATCATTATAGCCCCATTCTGTTAAGAATCTCACCAAACTGGCCCACTGGGTTGTTGAAATAGAGGAAGCCCTAGGCAGCCACTGAAGGAAAGATCAACCAGCCTACTGGATGAAGATTTTTTTTTTTCCAGAAAAGACATACATTGCCAGGAAAAGCTAACAAAAATTTCAAGGCAGATTTGGAGGAATTAAATTATTCTTAGGCATACTGCCTGGTTTCCAGGCATTTAGGGATATGTAAATTTTCATGTTCTTTAGAGTTCTGTGTCTCATTTGTACAGAGTACATTAGCACTGAAAATGAGATTTGCCAGTTCTACATTTCTGTGTGAATTTATGCAGTGAATATTTAATTGGATTCTGGATCTAGAAAAAGGCAAGGCTGTCTTCAAACATAATATAGTTTATTTTTCTCATACGCGCCAATGGTTAGTTTAGTTTTTTTCTCTGACAACTGAAAATACAAAGCAGAATACTAACCCAAATTAATATTCTTGCTATACAAAATTCCCAGTGTTTGTTTTTGCTTCTTTTCATATGTAACTCTCCTAAGAGTGTTATTGTATTACAGCTAAGAGGCTTTCACCATGTAAAGTTGAATACTTTACACTTCTGAATGCCAGCATAACAATTAATCTGTGATTAGATTTTGCTTCTTAAGATGCCTACGCTGAAGACTGCCTATAATATTAAACTTCTAAAGTGTTCCACGCTGTAAAACTTGCACAAGCTCTCTTTGTTATATAGCACACTGACATTGTGTGGCTATTGTTTTTATTGCTTTATTGTTCAGCCAGCTTAACTGAAACCTTTTGGCTGCTTTTATTCTTTTATAATAAAGATAACGTTGAGAAATGAATGGAGTGCAAAGTGTACACACTGTTCTATCAGCAATCCACACGCTGACTTACTAACTCTCTAATTTAGAGGATCTTTAAGTCTAATTCCCCTGCCTATGTTAAAAAAAGAAAGAAAAAAAAAAAACTTTCATTTCCCATTTCTCCCTCCATTAAGCTATCTGCAGCAACCGTCTCTACTTCCTCTTTAGCTCCTTAACTCCCTAAATTTAGTTACTGTTCCTCAATATTACTAGACCAGAGTCTGCTTTCTCAAGTCAGTGATGATTCCATGATGGACAGAGCCCCACATGGCATAGCCTTGCCTCAGTTTCCCCTATCTGGAAACCTCTGTAGGAGTTAGCCTTCGGGACCACCTTTTCCTGCCTGAATCCTCTTATCCCTTGTTTCCAGGACACTGCATTGTCTCCAAACCTTGACTTTCTGTTCTCTGTTGCATTCACTGAGCCTGAATGTTTGATCCTTGGATTTTTTTTTTTAACTGTAATCTTTTTCCTTATGAGTTCCTCCATTCTTTTGAGTGCAGCCTTGCCTTCTTTGCAGCTCATTACCAGATCTCTAGAGTGTTCCCTTTCCTGAATCACAGACCTGGCTTTCAACCACTCACCAGCATACTTGCGTTTGGATGACCAGCATCAGGCCTCCTGGCTTCCCTTTTGCCTCATATCGGTTGCTAAATTCTTCTTGTTAACACAGCATCAGGCACCCTTTTCTCCTCTTTCTCTATCTCAACCCATACTTAAGCATTGCCACATCCCACACATGCTTCCTATGCAGCGTCTCCTACTTCAGTCCTGCCCTTTCCATACCTTCTGCTACCATGTTGATTCATGCCCTCATGGCCGCTTGCCCAGGACACTGCAATACACCTTTGACAGCTTTCCTCACCCCTTCTATTCCTACACCAGTCTTTCCTACGCACCATGATTAGATTGATACTCTTCAGGTGCAGCTCTGATCCTATTGCTCCCCATTCTCCAAGCTTTCTCAGTGGCTCCCCAGTGTAGTCTGCATGACTCACAAACTCAACACAGGCAGACATGATGCTGTGCGACCCCTACCTATCTTTCTAACCTGGATCCAGTGCTCCCTCTCGTGCTCCGCACGCATTGGGTTCCCTTTTCTAGTTCTTCCCAGAATATACGTGCTTAGTCACATCTGCACCTAAGGTCATGCCACGCATTCCATTCTGTTTGCAGATTCCTGCACTCTGATGTTGTCTGTCCCGCATTTGAACTTCATGGTGTTTAGTCTCTGCTGTCTTCTGGCGCTTAACTTAGTGTTATTGTGTACAAGTTCCTTGTGTACCAGTCTTATCTCGGAGACGTTGCCACATGCCAACACCGCTCCCACGCCCACTTAGTGTTCTTAGAAGGCAGGGACTGCCTCACTAATCTGCGTGGTGTATAGCATGTCCAGCAATGGCACACTGGCCCGTGGATGTCTGCCAAATTGATTAAGTACTTGTTGAATGAAAGTAGAAGTTGAATTCACACAGACGGCCAAGCGTGATGATCACTCATAAGTCTTGTTTTTCCTTTGCTAGGTAAAGCTCGTGTGTGGAATGCAACAGTAAAATCAGACGACAGATGGACAGTGTGACAAGAGTGTCCGAAAGGATCGGGCCTCGCTGGGAGAGTCAGCCTGGAGTCAGAGTGTTGACAAGTTGCTGAAAAGGAAGCCAGTGGGAGGACTGTGGTCTGCAGAGGAAGTGGAGCCCTGTCTTCAGTCACACCATTGATGGAGGACAGATGGACAGCCAATGGCCAGTCACCTCTCCTCCTAAACCTTTGGAGAGTTGTCCTTTGTCCTCTGCTGGACACATATTAGGAATCTTTATACACGCTTTGAATTTGCTTTCCAGAGAAACGTAAAATTAGACTGTAGTGTGTTATCAGACTCATCTGTTGCATGGTCACAGATTTGCAAACATGAGTGCCGAGGGGTACCAGTACCGAGCACTCTATGATTATAAAAAGGAACGAGAAGAAGATATTGACTTGCACTTGGGTGACATATTGACTGTGAATAAAGGGTCCTTAGTAGCTCTTGGATTCAGTGATGGACAGGAAGCCAAGCCTGAAGAAATTGGCTGGTTAAATGGCTATAATGAAACCACAGGGGAGAGAGGGGACTTTCCAGGAACTTACGTAGAATATATTGGAAGGAAAAAAATCTCGCCTCCCACCCCAAAGCCCCGGCCACCTCGACCCCTTCCTGTTGCACCAGGTTCTTCAAAAACTGAAGCAGAAAGTGAGCAACAAGGTTAGTATCTATAACCGATTGCTTCATGACTCCCTCCTCTTCCCCCACCTTTTTTTCTTTTTTAAGGAAAAGTTTTAGTTTTGGATTGAGCTGAAATACCCTGGGCAAGTCGTTTCGGCAACTTAACCTGAATTTATATATGGTGCATAAAAGCTTGGTGATTATACAGCTAGAAATCTGTGTGTGTGGGTGGAGGGTTGTTATAAAATAGAGATGGTATCTGAGAACCTGTTTAGTGAGTGTCTTTAAACACTACTGTTATAGTTGTCATTGGATTAAATACCTGTTGCATTCTGATTCTTGTAATTGGAATTTCATATCTAAACAATTATTTTGGGAATGTAGAGCGTAAGTCTCATAGAAGTCTATTTAACACTAATATGATTTGTATGGAAAAATGTAGAGAGTAATAAAACGACCGCAGAGCTCAGTGGAGAAGAAACCATTGTTTGTATAACCCGGTGTCTGCCTCTTGGTTTCCTCTGCAGGAACACTGTGGCTGCAGCTGAAACCCAGTCTGGTCGTTAGTACAGATGTAGAGGGGGTTCTCTTTCTTCATGGGCAATGCCATTTGTAGCACTCATGCCTATAGTGCGCTTGGCCTTCATGAGAAAAAAAAAAAAAATCACTGAATGCTTTTCTTAAATGGAAACCACCTTCATTCAAACACCACTCATTGTTTATTGGAGATGGTCCACGCTTGAGTTTTGTATACAGTTGTTTATTTAAGGTATTTCTTTTTGTTCTGTTTTACACAGAGACCAACCAGCCTTTTACTCGGCTCTGCTGTTATCAGCTTTGTCAATTCATTTCCTCACTAGTAAATTTCAAGCATTTTTTTTTCCCTTTGTGTAATCTCCCTCCCCCCAGACTGAGAAAAGTATGGAAAGGCATATTTAAAATGGGTGGCGTCAATAGCAATGGTTACATGTTGAGTAGACCTGACTGTGACATTAGAATGTATTTTTGGAAGAGATTCTGATACTATTATCTTTAATGTTGGCTTATTCTAGGAAAAATGAAAGCGGTAATGAGAATAAAGAAGCAGAATGTAAGGATAAATAGCTGCCTTTTCACATACACTAACAATAGGATTGGGAATATTTTGTAAAAGTCAAATAATTTACTAAGAATGCCTGAAGGAAAGAAAATGCTTTCCTCTCCCGCCTGACCCAAAAGAGATACTTGTTTCATAAACTTTATATTAATGTCCAAATAATGTTTTAGTGTACAGTTCAAAAGCAAATTTTATTTTTTTTGGCAGGTGAATCAAAGTCTTGACCCTCACATATATATGTTATTTTGTCAACCATTGTATTTCTTGCTTGGTTTCACTTAGCAGATGGAAGTTATATACATAATAGTTTTTTTTCAATGAAGCTACATATTTTTTATTTGATTTTTTTTGTTTTTTAGGTTAGAAACAGGTCCTTATAAGTAGGCTAATTCAAAAGGAAAAATTACTAGTTTATCCCAGAATGCAAAATATTGCAGAATCATAAAAATATTTGAGTTTGATTAGAGAAGTTTATTTAAAGGTAGAAAGGGGTATCTTCTCAAGATTAGCGACAAAAAGATTTTGTAAAAATAATCTTAAACAAAATTGCGTTGGATAACTACTGGCAAGTATAACTTTATTTGAATATAGTATACAGAAAAGCAAGTCTTTCCTTAAAAAAAAAATGATTTGGGGCCGGCTGAGTGGCGGGATGGTTAAGAACTGGCTTGGGACGCCAGAGGGCCCCAGTTCGGATCCCACATATGAGGACCAGTGACACTGCCCTCTACAGCTAAGATGCTGAACAACAGCTCAACCTGGATCTGGGCTGCCGGGAGTCGCTGGCGATGGTGTAGGCTGCAGCCCCTGTGGCAGTGGATTGCCATGGGCTACCGTGTGTAGCCAGCAGCCAGCGTGAGCGGCCAGCAGCTGCAGTGAGCGGCCGTCCAGAAGCCGGCGACTGATCTGCCTTGCCCGGGAAGAGCGCAATGATGGTGCCAACTTGGGCCAGTGAAGCAACGTCCTCCACAACTAGACTGAAGAACAAAACGACAACAACCTGTCTGTTCCCCTTCCCCCTGTTCCCCAGCGCTGTTCCCATCCCCCCAATTCCCCAATAAAAAAATCTTAAAAAAAAAAAATGATTTTCTCTTTTTAAGTTCTAAACTCTTTTGTAATCGTTCATGTAATTTGGTAACAATGGAACTTTTTAATACCTTTTTTTATTTTTTAAATCATAGAAAGGTAGAGTAAAATGAAAAATTTTAGCAGAATTTAAGAAAGAGACCCATGATAATGTGCATTAAAGTATTAGGAAGAACAGGTGTGAATATAAATGAGAAGTTAGGAATAATTGAAAGATTGAAAAGGCAGTGTTGGGGGTTGGTGGGGAGTATAGTACTAAATATTAGATTTTCTAGAAATGTTAATCTTGTATTCTCATTTAAATACTATTCCTATGAAATGAGAATGCAATAGCTCCTACTAGTTACATGCCACGTTGATATGGAAAGTAGTTCTAAGGACAGATTTATGTGTTGAAACCTATGGGATTCTGATTTCTTTTGCCTGAGTGTGTATTTATTTGAAAAGCTTTTGCAGGGACCAAGTGTGTGAAGGTGAGAAAGGATAGTCCTTTTCTCTTCTTACTGTAATTGAATTCTTTAGCCCTTTTTTCCCTTTTACTCCCCCCACATGACTTACCCTGTGTTTCATGGTTTGTTTGTTTGTTTTTTAGAGGGTTCAAATTCCTTAATTCTCCTTAATCATTTCAGGTTAAAAAAAAAAATCCGTAAATGTCCAAAGGTTTGAAATAAACCATCAAGATAGTAATGAACAGGGAGGTCAACCAAAATGGCTATATAGCAGGCTCTTGTTTTTCATGTTTGACTGCCTTTATTTTAGTCCAGAAGGTTATCCTTGAGGTCCAAGGACTATATGCAGGTCTCTTTTGTTGAGACAGTATCCTGTGGACAGTTGGCATAACCCCATAATGGGCATGGGGGAAATGGGGTGCTCAGACCTGTCTTCCTGCTAATCGTGTGAACCTCATACCCTACTCTTGGTACCTTCTCTCTTTTTTAAAAAATAAAGTTGTCATTAGACTCTGGCCAAAAGTAGATTCTGTCTAAGGCATTCCTCCTTATAAATAAAACCCACTTTTCTACTTTTCTTGTATGTTCCTGGAAATAAAGCTCTGACCTTTAACTTTTGGGGGAAAAGAGAGTAAAAAAACCCATTTGAAAATCTCCTCTCAGGAAAATGTACCTTCCCCCAATACATTTTGTGTACAGTCTTCTTACAAAGCCCTAGACTAGAGTTTGGATTAAATTTGTGGATTGGGTCATCTTGTATTTATTGGAATTGAAGTAATTCCGTAAGCATGAACTGTGTCCCTATTTTGTGCTAGGAAGCAGGAATAAAAGATGAAATCAAGACTCAGCAGAGGCAGCTTGCCCTCCGATGCTCTCTCCTGCCCCCTCCCACTTCAGAGCTGTGCTTCGTCCCCTCTACTTGAACAGCCCTTCCTCAGACATCTCTGCCGAAGACACTCTCCCTTCTTGGCTGAAATCTTTCTTTTTCATGGAGGCTGGTGCTGCTTGACTTATTTCATGTGGCAACCTGCCCCTCTGCTTTTGCAAAAGCTTTTATTATCTAAACTATTATAGAATTTACTAACCATGTTGATTGTGTATTGCCTGTTCCCTCTGGTAGGTGGTCAGCTCCATGAGGGGTGGAATCTCGGTTGTCCCTCCGTTATCCCAGGTATTTAGAACAGTGCACTCGGTTCTCTGCAAGTGGATACATGCTTGAGATTGCAGCTCATCTAAGCTATTTCACATCCCACGTGACTTTTGAAATTAGCCACATGAGTTGTATGTCATGTGCAGGCACACAGGCCTATAACAGCCCATCCTGTTTTTGAAATCACAGTTTGTTTTTCTACATCCTTCACATCTGAGGAGCCTTGCAGCCGTGGCCTTGACCATTGCCTGCAGCGTCTCCACAACTGTTATTTTCTACCCCGTGCTTAGGACAGGTAGTTCTGCTGGTGGGAAAATGTGTGGAGCTGATGGTGTGCTCTGTCAGCCACTTAAGCAAAGGGAGTAGAACATGTATCAAGGTCAGTGAGTGTCCTTGGGCACAGATCTTTTTGTCCTCTCTCCCCTCCTTTGATCTCTGTCCCTTTGCATGAGAGCTAAAATTTTGATATAATGGTCACATTTCATTTTCCCACAACCCAGTAAAGTTTCATGTTACCTCCTTTGGAGAGAACCTCTTCCATGGTTTGCACAGGTGACGGGCGTGATAGGCGCACAACATGGGTGTGTTGTCTGCTTCTTAGGAGAGGCTCACTATTGACAGACAATATGAGTACTCCAGCTCTTTCTGCGTTAGGCTGTTCAGACACTGGCATTCCATTCCCTCACACACACCACCATTCAACCTGGTTCCATGTTTCCTTGTCACACGAGGAAATGAGTTGATGGAGGTGGAGATTTAAGGATGGGGGGATGAAAATGTATTTCTTCCTTTCATAAGTAAGCTGTCCGGTGGGACAGAAATACTGTATTTCTCAGACAGTATTTTGAGATCCTTTAACTAAAGCTATGTTAATACAGAATATTTAGACTAGTGAGATTCTGTGACCATGTTAGTTTGTTAGTTTGTATAGAACATTGAAATCTACTAACTTGAGAGATCACTTTTGAATCTGAGTTCATAACCCATTTCCATGCCCCATCCACACCCCACCCCCCTCCCCAGCTTTCACTTTGGACTCTGACAGTGGGTCCCAGATCCCAGCCAGTTTCATATATGAAACATAAAACAAACATGCATTTGGTGGGGCCTATTTTAAATTTTGATCAAAATTCTTTCTAAACAGAAAAGAAAAAAAAAAAAAAAGCCTGCAATTTGTATTTGCTTTCATGGTTTCCCCAGGCGTGTTATTTTTACATTTTTCACACTCAGCATTTGAGTGTCCCTTCACAGTTGCCGTTTCCCGTCTAGAAAGCAAGCCTATCATAAATCACATAAATTGACGATGCTCTACCAAGGTCCCAGAAGATAGTGCCTTGATCCCAAATTACACACCTTTGCTGAGCCCCTGGGTCCTAACACATTGCCGTTCTTCACAGAAATAGTACCTGTGAAAGTAATTTGCTTTGCTTCACAAAGTCCTGCCTTTATGAATTCTGTTTGGGTTCAGAATATGCCTTGTCATGACTTTCCTCACTCTTCCTGCTACTTAAGTGGAACCCTGCTGCAAAGTTGGAGGGTGATATTGTTTAAGCCCCCCGAATGATGGGGTGAGACGCAGACCCTTGGTGCTGACTGCCCACTCTGCCCTGACCGCTCTGCTTTTGGAGAAAGCGGGGCTGCTTACCGGATATTTGAAGATAAGGGCGTTTGATCCCTGTCTGTAACTTCTGACCAACCAGAAAAATGAATCAAGACACTAGAGCTTTTTTACCCAGGTGAAGAAAAAAATAAGTGTTTGCCCTTTGTGTTTTAGTATGAAATTAAATACATTTCCGAAAGATGTAATCAACATAACTGATTAAAGAGTATGTAAGTCTGGAGGAAACACATGTGATTATTAATTTTGATAAAATAACATGAGCCTAACCTCTTATGATCACAGAATATATTGCTCATGTATTATTAAGTTACATATTATAGCACAGTTCTTCTCATGAGCACCAGCGTTTCAATTTTTTTTTTTTACTAAATTCTTGATTTTAAAATATTTTCCTGTCAATTTTAAATTTAATTATTTTGTTTCCCCAGAAATGTGAAAGAGACAGGAAAGTAACCCTACTGAACAATTTACATATCCACGGTTATTTGAAAAGGAGATTGACCAGAAATGAAAGGATTCTCACCTGGGCTGCTTTTCAGCAGGAAGGTTCTGCCCTGAGCTGGGGGGCATGTTAAAAATTAACAGGCAGACCCTGGGTGGGTGGTGAATGGATAGGGAGCTCCCCTTGGTACTCCCAGAGGAAATAGAAAGACATCCCTCCTGTCTCCCTCCAGTCTGTTATTTGAAGTGAAGGTCTTGATTTTCCCTTTCCTGGAGTTTGGTGACTGTTAACTTCAGGGATTACAGATAAGCTATTGTTTGAGGAAAAGCTTTCTGCCAGGCTCCCATGACCTGTATCATTTAGAATCACAGGGCTTGTGGTACGCAAATTAAATTTTTTTACTGAGGTGAGATATATGTTCAGATGCTTTCATTAAGGCTTCTGGCCTTTAGAGATTTCCAAAATGGGAAAAGGGTCCAATATCCATATCTGTACAACCTAAATAAAGCCCTCACACTGCCGATTTAAATAGGAGCTGTGTAAGTGGAGTGACCCTATTTTGTTTATTAGCTACCAAGCAAATGTTGATACTCCAGTAAAATTGTCTTTGTCATAAAAGTAGAATTCTGTATGTTAAAAGGGTTTCTTTTTAGCTTAGTTTCAGTAGACTCTTTGATAACTTTGATGTCAGTCTTTTCTAGTTTCTAGGTGAATGCATCTTTGTCTAAAGCAGGAGAAATTCTCATTAATAAGCACTTCTTCAGTGAGTCTGAGTTTAAGAAAATAAACATTTGAAATTCTGAAATTCAACAGCAAATGGTGCCCCACATCTGCTAAATAACATCCAAAAAGGGAAGAATTTTTACCTCTGGCAAATGAGAATGCCAAGTATATGATGCCATTTACATATCCATGTTTTTCTTAGTAAAAGAAAACAGATGTTAGCAGTACAGCTGTCTATTGCATATATGTGTGTCTTTTTTGCTAACAAATTTCCATGAGGAAGGATGTAAAATTGTTTTGAAAGCTGAAATAGGAGAAAATAACATCGTGTGATAGCTAGAAATGAGAAGCATAATTGCATGATGGGTTGTATCTTAATGTTTTGAGGACTTGATTGAGTTTATAGCATTCAATATCAAAATAGTTCTTAGGCTTTCAATGAAACTAAACAGAGGAGGTCAAAGAGAACTAGAGCTTGGCTTTATTTGAATTACTTGGGTACAATTTCCCTAAAATGTCAAGTTTAACAAAAATATTGTCAGAATACTTTACAAATGTGTTATTCCTACTCACTGATTTATGTAAATAAAGGGCCGTGATATTTTGTTTCTACTATGATAATTTTATTCAGTATACATTGTTAAAATGTTTCGATAAAATGTAACTTTGCAGCTAAAAACAAAACAAATAAGCAGCAGATCTGTTTAATTATGCATGCAAAACTTTCTCCCAGTGTTTTTATTCCACCTACAGTATTCCTGTTGTTTTCAGGAATACCTTCTCTGGACTGTTTCTTGCTTGGAGGTGTTTGTATTCAACTGTTTATTGATTCTCATTTTGTAGCATGTATGACGCAATGCCTTTAGATTCTTCTGTCCTGTCACAATTGGATACATATTGAAGTTCCCACTGTGAATTGATTACACTGTATTGTAGGAGACTGTCATGTGACGATCAAATCTGATATCCAAGATAGTAAAGATGTAGGTATTAGTGAACTAGAGTGCTCTGTGATATATTACTCGAGTCAGAAATTTACCCCCTGCTTTGTTTCCTGGAAATTCCTTAACCTTTCTAATCCCAGTGCTAATTGTAAAATACCACCTCTTCTGAGCTTTGGCTGTATGTTTGTTTTAACCTCTTACTGACACTTGTTCAGTAAATGCAAAAATGTTTTCTCCATTCCTACTCATAAGAATTGTTGGATAAACAAAACCCAGAGAATTTTAAGTTCTCACTGGTAGTGTTTCCCCCAGTAATGTAACCCAGAAGCCAGAAGCAGGGGTCTTATGGAGAGAAACAAGCTAGAATGATTGGGCAGATGCACTCATGTGACCTCATTGTAAGATCTGATTGGAGGAGATTGGTCTGCGGGATTATTGCTAATGAAAGGGCCAAATAGATGTCCAGTTTTTGCAAATCCAAATGTATGATTTTAAGATATATTTCACCCGTGTGAGAATTTATGCTCTACCTCTGCTGGTGGGCACTTGGCAATTACTGACTTCTGAGTTGGCCTGAGACCCTTCCAGTTTCACATGTTGCAGTCCATGAGTGAATTAAGATATTCATGGAATGTCTTTGTACTGCGCCTGCGTGGTATAACTAAATCTGTTGACGTGATATGTGCTCAAAGTTCCTAAGGATTTGTCTAATGGATTTTTTGTTAAATTTCCCAAGGCAGGTAGAGGGCGATCGTTATAATATTTGTTCAGGTTCTAAAGGTTTATTTATTCACAACTCTTCACATTTATGTGATAGACGTATTAAAGTATGTACCCAAGAGGTAACATATTAACATAGGCATTAGGCAAGGATGTGTTGTGCAGCCAGTTGGACTGTGGGGTGTTCATAGTCATCTTCAAGCTTTACCCCAAGGAGGCAAACTGCCATGTACCCTCAGACTCAGCACATGGCAACCACTGCCACAGCAAGAAGTAGTCGGCATTGGTGCCACCTTGCTACTGGGGCTTGAAAAATGAAGTTTTCAGAGTTATTTAAGGTTGCTAATAAGGTAATCTATTAGTAACCTGTATTAAACATTGCTGGTATTAATTTTTACCCTATTTTTTGAAATAATTTTTAATGTTTAAGAATGTTGCTGCTTTATCAGTAAAGAGTTCATTTGAAATATATCTTTCTGTCCTAATTATAGAAACATTGTTGAGTACTTGCGACATTATTAGTTTATAATTTCAAAGTATTTCACAACATTACTGAGTCAAGCTTTACCATGTTATTTTCAGGTAGCAAAAAGGAAATTTTTCACTGTAAAGGAGAGAGATTCAAAGAGGCTAGGACAAGATGACTTTATTGCTAAATAATGTTGAATATCTACTAAGTACCAAGGAATGCGATGTAATGAATTTGGTTAGAACATATCAAAGTATATATTATTGTCCCACACTTCCCCCATGGGTCCATTTAAATGGTGAAAATGCCTTTTTCAAAATGTACCTTAAAAATTTGCAGACTTGCTGATGGCCAAGCCTTCTGCTAGGCATTTTATAGATAGTTTTCATTTGATCTTCACATCCACCCTGCAAAGATGGCATTATTATAACCATTTTCCAGATTAAGAAACAACAGCTCAAATGACTACGTAAATATTTAAAAAGAAGGGGGTTTATTCACAGGGTTCAAGAACCCTCCAGCAAGCAGCCATGCGGGTCTTGTTAAGCAGTCCTTTGTGAAGTTATCAGTAACTGAAGAAACCAGATATTTTCTGCTTTTTGGGTGGTCTTTACTGTCTGTTTTATCAGTTAAGTTCCATTGGCTGTTACATTCATAGAACCCCCACAACACGTTACCTTTGTAACACTACTTACATTTTGTTAGTCTGCTAAATATATTAAGGGGTAGAGTTATAAAGAGACTGATAAGGCCGTGAAACTAAGACAGAGTTTTGGGTATATGCGTATCCATCCAGCTTTTCTCAGGAAGAAAATCACATAGTCCAGAGTTAAGTATCATTAATAAATGATTTTCCTTTCATTTTTTGTTACTTTTGAAGAAGTCAAATATCTGCTTCAGCTGTTTCCCTGAGTTTCACATTTTCTTATTTCCGACTCCTAATTATGACATTTTGATTAAAATGGAGCATAGTACTGGTTATTACCTGCTTAAAAGCCAAAAAGCTGAGGGTATCCAGCACAAGAATTATGTGTTAAAAGCCAAAAGCTGAGAGTATCCAGCACAGAATTGTGTGTTTTGGCATGAGGATGGTGGCTGCTTGAAATCCGTGAGCAGAGAGAATCTCAAGTTGGCTCAGATCAATGTGAAGTCTTATACCTGAGTTCTGTCAAAGTTAGCAGCAAACGCCATTTTAAAAGACTAGCTAAATGTCCAAATTCCTTTGAATGTCAAACTTTATTTCTCAGGAAAGTCATTCAGTGCCAAGTTTATAGCATAAACATTATATTTCTGTTACCTGAATCCCAAGGACAGAAGGGCAGATGAGGGCAAGTGAAAGGCACAGGTGAGTGTTATTTGTAGGTGTTTCAACAGACAATGCAACGTTGCACAGAGATAGTCTCTCAGAGTAACACTTCTTGGATGCTTTTAGTTTTTCTTTTTTTTTTCTTTTTTCAGTTGAAAGAGAAACTTATTTAAACATTTCCTGATTTAACAAGATCTCTGCCCGATAGTCCTGACATAGCCCCTTGAAACTCCTCGAGTCCCTAAGAAGGTAGAGAAAAGCACTTCTGTTCTAAACAGTTATAAAAATTAGACTATGAGATGTCTACTGTGAACGCAACAGAAGCGGGTTTAAAAACATAGGCAGAATAAGTTTTGACCACCTAAAAATAGGTAGACAGACCCATCTCTTCCCCAACTCTGTAATTCAGAATGATCCTGGGCAGCTGACCCCAGAATACTCTTCTCAGCTTTTCTCATCTTCCCCAACAGTGCCTTTTTATTCAGTAGAAGGTCATAACTCAGAAAATAGCTAGGCAGAGCTGGGAGGGAGGGGTAGGGGCTATTACTGTCACAGCCTTAGAATCTTACTCTACAAAAGTCAAGTGTTGTAGGTGGGCTAGAGTTAGAAAGACCTGTGTGTACCGAGAGTTTGAGTATTGTTTGGCTTCTCCATTAATCAGAGCCTCAGAAAGCCAGGCAGTGAAGGCTGGCTTTCTTCCTAGCAAGACTACATTGAAATGAAAACCACAATGGGAATTGGCCTGGGAACTATCCATCTCCACCCGCCAGCCAACTCTAGGTCTGAAAGCAGCATCCAAGTGGATCAAGAGTAGCTCAGAGCAAACACCAGGTATGGGTAGGTTTCTCCTGGGTCAGTGGTCAATAAACAGGAAAAATAGAGCCAAGTCTACTGAAAAATGTTGCTCCCTAAAGGAAAGGGGAGGTCATATTGAAGATTTGAAGGAAGTGCAGATCTCTTAACGATTCATTACTAAAAATGACATGGCCCTAACGAAAGAGGGGCAGCAAGCAGTGAGATGATTATGAACTGAAAAGACAATAGGGTGAGATGAAATGGGAGTGAAACCGTCACAAGAATGATTGTAAAGAAATTAAAAATGTAATAGCACATTAAAATCATATGAGAGGCAGGTAAGAGTAGAATTAGCAGCACAGCTGAAAATAAAATCAGTTTTGTAAAGAAGAGACTCAGATAAAGCTCTTCCAGAATACAAAGAAAAAGAGAAAAACAAGGGAGAAGATGATAGATATATAGAAAGATCTAACATGGGATTTTAAGTGTTGATGACTAGGAAATCATATCAAGGGAAAAGAACAACATAATAAAAATAAGCTTGCATGCATGCGTGCACATTTGAAAGTGTTCTCCACATTATTCATATGAAATCAGTGAAAGGCCACCTCTAGATTTGTCTTGGCAATTGTTTAAAAATTATAAGAATACTATTAAAGCATCTAGTCAAAATATCTGATTAACTACCAAGGAACAAAATTTAGGCTCCTTTCTCCTTTGTAGCGGTAAATACAAAACATGGTAGATTGCTTTCGGTAGAGTTTTGAGGAGAAAAGATAGTGACTCAAGAACTTAATGTGCTGCTTCCTTATATTTTATGTGGAAAGGCAATTGAGAGGCTCTCCCTGATAAGCACGAGCTCAGATATGTTCAACTTCTGTGTCATGTGGGAACACTTAAAAGGTGCTTTTTTCATTCTTAAACTTTATAATTAGAAAGGCATAAGTTAAAAAACAACTTATTTTGATTAACTTAAAGAGTAATTACCAAAAGAATAAAACTGTAAGGTATATATTTTTCAAATACCTAGAAATATAATGCATATTCCAAAAAAATAGGCAACAGAGACTGTGTAAAAAATATTATTGACATGGGGAAAATGCTTACTATGTGTGAAAACTTGAAAGACATACATAAATGCATACATACATATAAAACTGGATTTATACCTGCCTATATTTGTGTGTTCAACAAATACTAGTTCTGTGTCAGGTGCTGTGCTAACATTTTACTGCATTAACTTACTACTTTTCACAAGGATTCTGTGATATTGGCCTCATTATTACACCTGTTGTAAAGGTAAAGAAATTGGAAGCTTAATTAAATGATGACCCAAGCTTACGCATCTGACTGTTGACCCAATAGTCTTAAGCAACTGTGCCGTACTGCTAAAGTGCCCTCGGGTGATAACGTTTATGCTGCGTGACACTGCCTTATTCCTGCACACAGCTGATTAGCCAGGAGGGCACCCCTCAGCCCAAAAGGCTGATGACCCCTAACTTGTCAATGACCCATCATTCAGCCTGATATTTGAAAATGAGTTAAACAACAAGATTTTTCTACTCTCAAGAAACAGGCCCAAGGAAAATGACAGAGAATGAAGCAGATCTGAGTTACTCTTCCTTCCAGCAAAAGAACCTTATCAGACATGTTGGAACCTACGGGCCTTAAATGGTTAAAATACTAACTTTCTCACCAGTTCTCCCTTGTCTAGTGCTTCTCAAAATGTTTATACACACACATACACACACACACACACACAATATATATTTGTAATGGCATGACATGAACATTTATATAAAGCATATAAATACATAATAGCATTTATATATAATGCTATATGTAAACATATCTGATACTCTAGTATATAAGGCAATATAGGAAAGTCATTGTTGAGTCACTTAGCTAACTGAACCTTTATAATTGAATTTGCTGTTTCACTAAAATCAGCTTTACAGAATTGAAAGCTAGCTCAAACTCGCTACTTTACTAGCCATCATTGTTTGTAGTTACATGTACAGTTAAATTGTAACTGTCATTTGTGGTCTGATCTTCCCTTTAAGGGAAACTTGAGAAACCTGGCCAGCTTTAACATTTAGAGGAAGTTTAAACATATTAGAGCATAAAATTCACAGTTGTTTAGATTGAAACGCTGGTTTCTTGTCAGACCACATTTATCCAGCTCTTCTGTGACTAGAATCATCTAACTTTGACCAACATGAAGAAAACATTTCACAAGATGCACAAAATGTTTACTCTTGGTTTTTTTTTGTGTTTTTTTTTGTTTGTTTTTTACCAGCTTCCGGAATCTATGCAGCGGACTCTGAGACTCCTGTCTATCTTAGGCAGTGTGATCAAATAAGTGGATTGTCATCAGCTAGCTATTTTTATCCCTTTAACTGCTTTTGGTAAATTCCAGCCTCGTTGTTACATCTCTTTAATATTTTGAGTAATGTATATTCTTTAGCTATAAGGGTGAAAATTTTTGTTTTGGGCGGGTGGAGGGTTAGTTTTAGTCTAGTTGTGAGACTAGTTGCCTTTAGTATACTCTGGAAGGATGGGTCAGTTTCATGATGATCTTTTTCCAAAATGTAAAACCACTGTTCCTACCACCTCTCAGGTAACCCCCACTCAATCCATTTTCTAGAACACATTTACAATACAGCCGAGGCTTTTGCAGAAGATTCTTAATTCAGTGGATCCTTAAGGGACCGTCTTTTGCCTGTGTCAAATGCTCTGTTTAGTTCTTATTTTGAAACATTTTAAATTTTATATCCTAGCAAATGTAGTTAATAATCTTCAGATTATGTTGTCTCACATTAATGTAGTTTCCTAAGAGAAGGAAATGGAGAGGGTGGGGTTAATATTTATAGTCATTAAAGCTTCTTAAAACGAAGGGGAAAGTCTTTTGTTTGTAGGAGTTGAAAAGAAGAAACCATTACTGATTGGTTTTAGCCATTTCCCAGAAACCCATCTCACGGAGTTGATACTTAATGTTTTAGGTAAAGGCAGGGTAGGTTCTGATTAATTCTGTTACCAATTAATTCTGGACCTTTCATTTATGAATTTTTGATTTGGGTTGTATTTGCAATTTTTTTTTATATTCCTGCTTTTAGTTCATTGCATCTGGATACTATCTCTTTGTTTTCTTAAATACATGTAAGACGAAATGGTTTACTTCTGAAATGAAAAGTTTAAAATTTCTTCAACGGGATTCTCCATTAGTATGTTTTCTGGCCTACATTGAGCATTCGCTTGTGCCGGGCCAGCCAGGCCATGCACGGTACCTGCATCATCTCACGTCCTCCTATTTACAGGTTGAGGCTTAGAGAGAAAAAGAAACTTGCCCAGAGGCAAACACTAGTAGATGGTGGACAGCTGAGACTTTCATACATACTCTGACTTGAAGATGTGTGCTTTCCACCTTCACATTGTACCACCCTCCAAATTAAATGGAGAAGGAAAGGAGCCGCTAATGGGGATTAACTTCTCTAAAGGTCGTGTCATAATAAAGCAGTACAGACTCTGAAAACAAATATTAAATAAACATTAGGAAGCAGTAGCCTATAAACTGTAGACTTTAAATACAGTCTCACATCTCTATAACCTTTGCCCATATTCCAGTTGCCCTCAAACTAATTTAAAAGATACAGATACTGGGCCGGCCGAGTGGCGCGATGGTTAAGAACTCGCTTGGGGCGCCATAGGGCCCCGGTTCAGATCCCACATGTGAGGGCCAGTGACACTGCCCTCCACAGCTAAGATGCTGAACAACAGCTCAACCTGGAGCTGGGCTGCCGTGAGTCGCCGGCGACGGCGTGGGCTGCAGTCCCTGTGGCAGTGGGTTGCCATGGGCTACCGTGTGTGGCCAGCAGCCAGCGTGAGCGGCCAGCAGCCGCAGTGAGCAGCCGTCCAGATGCCGGCGACTGATCTGCCTCGCCAGAGAAGAGCGCAATGATGGTGCCAACTTGGGCCAGTGAAGCAACGTCCTCCACAACTAGATTGAAGAACAAAACGACAGCAACTTGCCTGTTCCCCTTTCCCCAATTCCCCAGCACTGTTCCCATCCCCCCAATTCCCCAATAAAAATCTTTAAAAAAAAAAAAAAGATACAGATACTAAAAATGCTTGATTTGCCAATGTTTTGTTTCTGTCAGAGATCATGTACTTGAGGATGGCCGGGTGGCCCAGTTGGTTAGAGTGTGTGCTCTGAACAACAAGGTTGCTTTTTTGATCCCCACATGGGCCACTTTGAGCTGTGCCCTCCCTAAAAAAAAAAAAAAAAAAGAAAGAAAGAAAAAAATACTGTACTTGAATCATACAGCAAACCAGAGATTTATATGAGATAATTTGTGTACATATATATATATACATATATATATATATATATATTTGTATGAAATCATCATCAGCTTCTTTAAAAGTTTCCTTGCAACAAAGAGGGAGGTATATGCAATATCTTAAGTGAAAGCAAGGGCTTAATTGCATTCAGGTAAAAGTATTGTGCTATTAGAACATTATCAGTGCTTGGATCTAGATTGGACTCATGGCAATTCCAGTTTAGAAGAATGTTTTAATCGATTAAAGAAAAATTTAATTTTTACTTAGAGGAGAGAGCAGCTGTGACTGAGAGCCGTTAAGACTAGAACATGGATCAGGGGTCTGAACTTTGTCATGTGGCCTCAGGTGGAGTCTTGCTCAAGGAACACAGCAGCCAAACTTTGGTTCATATCACAGTCATGATGTATCAAGCCAAAAGAAAAGTCCTGGGCGGTGCTCGCTTCAGCAGCACATATACTCAAAAAAGTCCTGTGTGCAAGGTGCTTCCCTTAAATCATCAAGACAGATTTAATGATTTTATTTGAAACACTGCTTCTCATGAGCCGAGGCAGAGAGGCCCAGAAGGAGATCTTGCATTGGTAGATAGGCCCTCAGATGCTTTGCAAGTGTCAACTACTGCGATATGGCTTACCCCTCAGGCAGATAATTCCCCCCACTCTTAGGAGTTAAGGCGTCCTCTGTAGCTGGGACTGGGGGAAACCATTGCTGTGAAATGGGACGTTTGCAGGATTGACTGATTTGCCCCAGGATAGCCCAAGGCTGAGTCAGAGCCCAGGATTGCTCCGTTCCAGAGGCCTCCTTCTTGAGCTTGCTTTCTCTCACACTTAACTCTCAGTTTCTGGGTAAGTTGGAGAATATCTGTAGGGAAAACCCCTGGTTTGGGTTTAGTCAAGCTTGCCAGAGAAAACTGGATCTAAGCGGGAATAAAATTTGCTGACCCTGGTCTCAGAGGTTAACGTTTTCATTTATGTTTTACATGACTCATTTTAAATTACAGTGTTCTACAGATATAGAAAGAAGCCTTCCTCTTCCCACCCTCCCCCAGACATCACATAATGGAAAAGTCAAGAATTTTCTGCATAAGCAAGGCTTTTTTTTTTTTTAAACAAAAAGCCAGTCTCTGATGGGACTTTTTTCCTGCCAGAATTCCCACTGGTCGACTGTCGCAATTTTTACAGAAGGCCACGATGAAAGAGGAAGGCTCGTTCTGAGATCTTTGCCTCTGTGTTATGTGAAACATAGCTTGGATTTCTCTTCTTGGTATCAGAAGAATTCGTTTTGAACCTCTCTGATAGGCCTGTAAAACCTACTAGGCGCTCTAACTGTTAAAGTAATAATTTTGATTAAGAAAAGATTTGCTCCGCTGCTGTGACTAGACACATAAAACTTTGAAAGGTTTTGATGTTTTGTTTCCTGTTTTTTTTTTTTGTTTTGTTTTAATGTGAACTCCTATGAACTCCAACTAGATGAGAGGATTTTCCTCAGAGAAAATTCAACTCTGGGAAGAACCATCCATGGAGGTCATAACCTAGGACATTTCTGAAGGGAGGTTTCAGTGAATTATAAGAGGGCGGAGTTAAGCTGACAGTTCTGTTCTACCAGAGCTGTGGCTGAATAAACCATTTCACTCTGGAGCCTGGGCAGCCCTATAATTTGTAGCAAACATGTCCACAGAAGGTACTGATGTCAGTTCCTAGCGGAGGAAAGAGGTAGCCTGCCTGGGGTCCCACTAGGAATTCGTACTAATAGTTTCTCCCCAGAATGTTCACCGGAGAACATTGATTCTTTGTAAAACCAGCGGTGGTAAACACCGTATCCCATTGTTGCAGCTCTTTTGCTTTAGAGACAGTTTAGTTTGCTAACCAAAAAGACATTCCCATCAAGACAAGCTCCCCAGCCCAGGGCTTTAAAGCATAAAACAAGTGCTCGGTTAACTTAGGTGTTGGGGTAAAAGCAAGTTAGCATTTGCGTCCAGATTCTGAATAAGTCTGTCATTGAACAATCACGTGGATGGACCACAGTGACAAGAGACTTATTTCATTGAAACTACATAAAATGGTTCCTTAAGCTTCATGGACAATTGAGTAACTTCAGTTTCCTCTCTTTACTCTTGTTTACTTCCTGCTCTTCTAGAATCAAGCATTAGGTATTCTGGTCGGTGACAATGAGAAGATTCAACAGCTGTAGTTTAAATTGAAACATTAATTTGGCGTGTTCTGTGGCTGCATTAATTATCTCTTTATTAAGATTACATTGCTGTGGATTTCACAGATGCATAGAAGCAACAGCATGGTCTATCCAGGACAAACCAAAATTCTGTTAACCACTGATCCTTGTTGATCTTTTGTTTATACATAAAAACCTTTTAAAATAGAGATGACTTGATTTTTTTTTCTTCTTCTAGTGTGATAGAAGATAAAAGAATCAGCATAAAGCACAGTTGGGAAGCGTGTATTTGCACGGGTGCAGGACTATGTGATGGAACAATTCTGTCCTTTCATTCAGTGGGACTTAGTAGAAAGCCTGTGTTGAAAGTTTCTTGCCTAAATGGGTCTTAATTAAAGACGAGGATTCATTGCTTTTACTTAGAATGTTAAGCTCACTCAGTAGTCCTTGTGAAAACTTCTAACGGCATGTTTTGTATCGAGTAAGTTGAATTTCTGTGGTACGATGAAGAGGTTTTGCTGTAATTGTAGCTCATGCTAACTATATTAACGTTGCTGTTTACTGAGTATTTGACTGATCAGATCCATTGTTCATCATGAGTTTTCTAATAATAGTTTTAAGACAATGTGTGTTTTAGAAAAATGCACTTGTTTGAACTTTTCAGATCTAATGTGGCAATCATTGGGACTAGAGGTAAGAAATAATAGCTTCAACTGAACATCATCTAAAATTCTGTAATATGCTATTGCATGGCACATCCCATGGGTTTTACAGCTTCTAAGAAATCTGAAGTGTAATGTGCAGCTTTATCAACTTCCTTGCATCCCTGTGGCACAAGGAATTATTTTTGTTGTTGAGAGGACAAAACGAGTGAAGTGACTCACAGTTAATTGCTGAATTAAATCAGGCATCCAAGTCAGTCTGCTTCGGGTTGATTCTCTGAGACTCAGCTGCTCTACTCAAAAGGAAGAAGTACAGTTTAGCATCCGAAAAGAACATAGCGTGCAACATGCGATGGGTCTGATTAACTGTCACCTGTTTTCCAATCAAAAGAATCTCCTGGTTGGAGGAAAATTTCAAAGTATTTTAGTGTATCGGCAAATCCTTATTACATTTCATAGTTATTACATTGTGAGTGAATATATTTAACCTCTTGGAAAGTTTACAAATTCTGATAAATATCCTTTCCTTTTCATGGTAAGGTAGTTGAGTTTTGAATTATGCTAAATTTTGGGTTTTGTGGGCATAGGGAAGCTATATAGGAGAATGGGTTTGCTACTGATGTTATAGAAGCACCAAAGCCACCACTGCACTTCTGTTCAACGTCCTGTTTCATTGTTCTTGCTTATGTGGGTGGAGCGCTTGTGCACAGACTGGGCATCTCGGAACTTTGAACTCAATGCCCTTGGCCAATCATTAGTCTCAGTTGCTGTGTGACCTAAACACGGTAACATACTTAACTTTGTTTTTCCATCTGTAAAATAGAATGAATGACAGTCTACCAATCCAAGGTTTTCAGTGAGGCGTCATGATCACAACCAAACCCCTAAAACACTAATTAGAGTATTAAAAACCAGATAATTTGGCGAAAATCAAATATTTGCTGATACCATTCAAAAATTTAAAAAACATGTTTGGTGTGCATGCACGTGCATGCACGTGCGCGCGCGCGCGCGCACACACACACACACAAATTGTTTCTTAGACTTAAGCGGTGTGTTTATACCTGAAGCAAATGAAAGGAATTGAAATTGTTTAGTTACAGGAAATAAAGACATAGGTAGGTCATGTTTAAACAGTTGGAAATCATATGAAGCAGTGTTTTATGAAGAGGAGTAATGAACTCTTTTTCAGCTTCTTTGAGGCTATCCTTAGAAGAAATGAGGTTAAATTACAGCAGCATTGCATAAATTAGACAGCAATATGTGATACTGACCTATTCTTTCTAAGACATGCTTGAATGTTCTCCTCAGTTTCAATGAAAAGGGCAGTGAATTTGCCAAACAGCTGTGTGTGTGTGCCTCAAAAAAACCCCACTGGAATAGTGCTTTGTTTCTTAAGACAGTGTTTTCATTTGCACTTACTAGTCTTGTCCCCTGGAAGAATACTACACCGTGTGTCTTTATTAGCTGTACCATTTAGTTGAGAGCCATTCCAGTCTTGAATAAGCCATACATATATATTCTATACTTACTCATGCCTTATTTTGGGCTAATAATACTTCAAAACCATGCTGAGACCAAAAAAAAAGGCTCATTTTGCTTTTTTTTTTAAGGAGATGTTCAGGTCTTCTTTTTCTCTTACAAAGCCAAAATTACAATAACTGAATAAATTATGCTTTTATGACAGGAGGGAGGAAAACAATCTTTCTGATCTGAATTTTTTGCTTAAATAGTCTTAGCAATAAAGATTGCCACCTACTGGTAAAAAGAAAGAACCAAACCTAAAAGACGTTTGCCAGTCTGATAGGTCATGGGTGTGATCAAACAATTATTTTGATGGTGCTCCTGGTTGAGGTATTTGAAAACATGATTTAATGAGGAAACTTTGTTCTGTACTTTGAATTTCTCATAGCCAATTTCATTCAATCATAGAAGATACTTAGGGAGAGGAAGTGTGCAGCTCTCATGGTTCCTTTTTTTTTAATATTTTATTGAGTAATTGGGGGAAGGGAACAGCATTGGGGAATCAGGGAAGGGGAACAGACAAGTTGCTGTCCTTTTGTTCTTCAGTCTAGTTGTGGAGGACATTGCTTCACTGGCCCATGTTGGTATTATCATTGCGCTCTTCTCGGGTGAGGCAGTTGATCGCCGGCCATTGGGTGGGTGCTCATGGCGGCTCACAGCAGCTCACGCCAGCTGCCGGCCAGCCCCACTGCAGCCTACGGCAGCCCAGGTCAAGCTGTTGTTCACCATCGTAGCTGTAGAGGGCGCAGCATCACTGGTCCATGTGGGATCCGATCCAGCGGCCCTGTTGCTCAGAGCTTGCGCTCCCAAGCCAACTCTTAACCAATGAGCCACTTGGCCAGCCCTCATGGTTCCTTTTTTAAAAGAATATTTTTTAGACAGAATTCCATTTTAATGGTATACGTATTAGGTGGATAGATGCATTTTTAATTGGACAAATGTTGGAGGTTTGATTTTGAAAACATGTCTTTTTAACTCTATTGTTAGTTTGGGCTTTTCTTCAGTCCAAGCTTTGAAATCCAGAATTTCCTGTCCAAGTGAAGTGGAATGGGCTGGGTGACTTTGGCCATTTGATGCCAGGGTTTGTTTTTCCAGATCATGAGCAATGTACAGAGAGTACTGCCTTGAGTGACAGAATCTCCCCAGAATCATTGAACATTCTTAAGTTGCATTTGATAATAAAAAATAAAAATTTCATTGTTTTTTGTTGCAAAGTCTCAAGTGGTTGCAAACTGGGAAAATATTCTTTTTAATAATTATTTCCCTAATATTTGGATGGATACATACATTCAATTAAGAATACTTGTATTTAAATATGACACCAGTGTAGCAGTTTTTTTATTATTAATGCTGCATCATCTTAAATCCTCCTCCCTTTGTGTCCCCAATAACTAAAGACCCTTCAAATCTTGAGAAAATTCAAATTTACATAGATTAGTGTTTTATCTGTGACTATATGTGCGTGTATATTGGTATATACGCTAACAAACTTAGGAATAAAGCCACCACTGTTCCTATATGTAGAATGTTAAGCTTTTGAATGTTAGGTACTTCCCAAATAATCACTTGATACCCTTTGTTGGCATTACATATTTGGTTAATTACTTTGGCAAAGTGTATTTAATCACCCCCTCCTCAGTTGGGAACTAAGTACTCTAACAGCTAAAGAAAGAGGTGGTACAAGGGAAATTGGGAGAATCATGTTATTTGCTTTAATTTTTACACAGTACCCCTATATATGTGTGAAAAATATATAAACTCTTATAAAGCAACATATTGGTGCATTTAAATGAATAGGCACAATAAAAGCAAAAACAAAACAGAAGAGTGGCTGGAGGTGAGGTCATAATGAATCAAAGAATGTTTTCTAAAGGAGGTAAAACGTATTTATAGTTCCCAGCAGGTTGTACGGGTGTCAGCAGTAGGCTTATACCCCGTCTTGCTGGATAGCTTAAGGAGCTGAGATGGAGAAGAGGTAGCTTTGTGAACATTGTCAGGGAATTTCAGACACAGGCATTTTATGTAGGAAAGTTGAAATACATTGTTATCATCAGTCTGTGTAATTTCCTTCTGTAAAGACCTGCCCATTTACCAGTAATGATACCTTCTTTCTTTTCTATTTTTGTCCCTTCCTTAGGAAAAGGAATATATGCTTACTCATTATTTAAAATCGGGAGTCATTTTCCTGTTCAAGTTGGTTATGTTCTTACCATTAAGAGTAGAATTAGGTACATGTGAAACTTTTACCTCTCTTAAATTTCTGCTTTTTCCAACTATCCAAGTTTTATTCCTTTTTAAATTTTAATCTTTAAACCATTGAATCTGCCAGTTGTTCCTGCTCCTTGGTCGTAAAAGCAGATGCAGGGGGCTTTTTTAAATGCTGCCCAGACAAATTATCTACCCTGGCACCAGGTGGTCCTGTCACAAAATCCAGCACTTAAGCACATGACTGAACCATTTAAATTCAAGTTCATTTTTAAAGAACATTGTTTGGGCCTTTGGACTTTGAAACTAAACAAGTTCTTTCTCCCGGTGACATAGGTTAGTTCAGCAGGCCTTTCTAGGAATCCTGCTACCCCCAGAACCCCTGTGACTGAGCTACTACAATAATGATTTAACCTCCCATAAAGCTGCTTTTTAATAGGTGTTTATAGGCACCACTCACCAAGCATTTCAAGTACTCTTTGAATGGAAACTGCTGGGGAAAAAAGTTAACACACACTTTCTCAATCAAGCCACCGTTTGAACTTTCCACATAGAGGGTAGTTGATAGACTCTTTGGTGAGTAAATGAATAAATGGATGAATATGCATCTCATGCCAGTGACCTTCTGTTGTTCCCCTAGAGAACGGGGGGGGGGGGGGGGGGGGGTGACTTCCTGGGCAACCCTGTTCACAGTCATTTATTTTGTGCTTGCTCTGTGCCAAGTACTGGGCTGGATGCTGGGGTCACCATAGGCATCTCCACTGCTTTCTCTGCAGTGGAGGGAAGCAGAGAGCATGAGCTGTGTGCCACCCCAGCTGTGTGACCCGTGTTCCTTAGAAACAGGAGGAGGCATCTTCCTTTACCCTTACCGCCCGCTCCCTCGTGTCACTGCCCTTCTTCCCTCTAGGGTCCAGGCTGCTGGGGTGCAGTGCCCCCTCCTCAGATTAGCAGAGCAGGAGGATAGACTGGTAGGGTGCCTCCCACAGGGTCTGGGATCTCAGTGTCAGGCCCCAGGACAGGGGTGGGGTGAGGGGAGAACGGGAACAGTGGGAACCCATGTGTTGATATTGCCAGACCTCCTCTGTCTCCTGCATCCCACCCCTTCAAATGCCCCCTGCTCTGTCACCACCCTTGTCTCTGACATCATTTGCAAAGCAGGAGGATTGCATTATTCCCCCTGGTCTTGACATAGATATGGAAAT
This sequence comes from Hipposideros armiger, assembly GCF_001890085.2. Taxonomy (NCBI): domain Eukaryota; kingdom Metazoa; phylum Chordata; class Mammalia; order Chiroptera; family Hipposideridae; genus Hipposideros; species Hipposideros armiger. The sequence continues at coordinate 750,837 of NW_017731839.1, read as the reverse complement.
TACCTTAAATGAGTTAGGTTTCCATGTTTATTTACTAAAGTTTATATGACCCATATAGTCACTCAGATATGCCCATTGACGGTCATTACCGATGAAGTTATTCAAAATAACTTGAGTGAAAGAGACTTTGGTGGTCTAATCTGGGGACCTAACCACCTTTTATAACATTTCTGGGGGAAAATGTGTTCCTAGTTTTGCGCAACCAACTTACAGATGAGCTTTGGAAACACAATCCATATGTAAGTTGGAAACTTTCTATATTGACATTCAGCCATTCTAGGAGAGCCCCAGCGTCGTTACCCCTTGTGTGTCCCCAGCCTGCTGTTTCTAAAAGCAGGGCTGCTGGGGGATTTTGAATTGACTTTGCTGGAGCTCTTGAGGTTGGTTAGGCGATTTCAAAACCTACTTACCAGTGCCACTGAGCTGAGGGAAATCGAACTCCTATCCTAAAGGTCCTTTTAAGTCAACAAGTGTGTGCGTTTGCCTTTTATGCCTGTACTAAAATTGCTCCAACAACTTGTTGCCTTGAGACTCTCCAAGGAAGAAGGGAAGTAAGAAAAATGATTACTTTCTGGACACAATAACCAACTTTTAGGTACTAAAGGTTTAGCTTCAAAACCTATCAGCATACAGTGGGCTATTGCTATTGCTTTCAGATAAGGATTCCACTTAAACTATCTTGGGATTTTTTATTTTTATTTTTATTTTTTTTGGACACGGAGATATTTTAAGGTAGAGTTCTGTTGGCTAACATTGCCTTTGTCACTATGGAAGTTAAAGTTCCTGAATTCTAGATTTGATTTGAAAATATTGTAGAATGCTGGATTTAATAATATGTGCTGGAAATGTACTTTTGATCAAACCTTTGCAACACATCTCTGGTGGCCTTACCATGCGTGAGATCACTCAGGTTCTTGGTTGAGAAGATGAAAGGTATAAAAAGAGTTTCTGAGTTTGTTTTTCAGTATACCCTGTTAAAGAAAAAAAAAAAAAGATAGTAATTTTTTAAATGAGTAACATCTATATGAGCCCTAATAGTCCTCCAGGCTGTTCCTTCTTTGGCAGAACTAAGGGGGCTGGACTTTTGTGAGCTGTTGACTAACAGGAAATGCCCAAAAGGGTGCTTAAGGTTGGGTTTAGGGGTGTGTGGAAAAAGGGGGTTCCTGTAGACCTGGGTTAATCAGCCACTGATTTCTGATGGGAGACCCAGGTGCAAACAATAGGAAGCTTTTCCTATGGGCTAGAATTACAAATCCAGTTCTTTCTTTCAAGTTTTCCAGCCTTTTCATTAGTCCATTTTTTTCAGGCTTTGCACATTTTAAAGTCTTTCTTTATCACAGAGGAAAGCACACAGTTGACAGCACTGTGAGAGAGGGAGAAAGGAGCAAACTATTATCCAGGGAGGGACCCAGATCAGGAGTTCTGCCGGCTCCCCACCCTGATTGGGGATCGGTGGAGCCTTGGCTGTGTGCAGAAGGAATGGCTGACCTTGGAGATGTTCTGGTTGGATCATGAGTTTGGGCTTGGAAAGCACTGCCTCCAGTTCACCAGCAGGAATGAGGCAGAATTCACGTTTTGGTGTCTTAAGACCTTAATGTTTGCCAAGTGCTTGAGCAATCCCTCACATCTCTCTCTCTCCCCATTGGACTGAAGAGCTTTGACTTGCCCCACGTTGAGCCCAGCAGAGGAAAAAAGGTTGGCCCCTTGCATCTCTCATCTGCTATTTAGACAAAGACCTAGGCCACCCCAGGCCCCTCTTGGCACACTGTCCCCAACCCAAGGCTCAGCAGAATTACAGGTTCATTTGAGGAGTTTGTGTCTGATGACAGGCAAGTACCTACATGTGTCTTTCATTATTTGGTTGCCTTAGGAGATGCTGTTTAAGTTGGCAGATAGACTTACTGAAAGCAAAGCTTGTCGCTGGTGAGATTACTGATTTCACCAAAAAAAGAGAAAGAAATGCCAAGGGAGAGGGAGGGGAGTGTGTAGCATTGAAAAGTGTGGTGAAGCCATCAAGTTAACAAGAACAAGTAGAATAAAATGTGGTTTCAATTTGGTACTGGTCTTGGGATGATAATGTTTTAATAGTAAACTTAGGGGGTGTGTGTGTGTGTGTGTGTGTGTGTGTGTGTGTGTGTGTGTGTGTGTTTCCTGAATTTCAAAATCCTAGAAGTTATATAGAAGTTTTCATTTGTGTCAGCCCCCAATTCCATACTCTGATAGTAAATTAGTGTTTTTCAAGAGACTTGCTGATGATCAGAAGAAGGTTTGCAATTCCTAGGCCAGAGGTCCCCAACATTTTTTGTAGAGAGGATACTTTTTATTTCCTGAAGCTTTTGAGTTATTGGGGCAGAGCTTGTAGGGAGTGTTGAATGATCCATCTAACACTCTAAGCAACTTACCTGTGTGACAGCCCACTGCCACCCAGTGGCAGCTGCCCATGCTGCATGGTGGCTGTCAAACCCACCTTGTCCTGCCTTCGCTCCCTGAGCTTCCTCCTTTCTGCTGTTCCTAGTTTGGTTGTTCTTTTGTTTAGGTTTGGTTTGTTTGTTTTTCCAGATAATACCTGACGTTGTATTTGATGGGGAAAATTGACTGTATGTGTGGCTTAAGTAATTCAGGATGAATGTGAATTTATTTTTACCTTGTCTCTTTTTCCTAGCAATACTAATTATTAGTATTGCTACATTGCTGGTTTGTTGTTTTTTTTCCCTCCCCAAATTAGTAATAATATGCCTACTTTTTTCTTGAATGTTTTTGTTTCCTTGGCTTTTTTTTGTTTCTATTGAAGAATTAATGGTTGGTGGCATTTCTGATTGCTATACTTTTAATTTAAAGTGGGTCTTCCCTTATATCTTTGTGAGTATGCATTGAACTATGGTTTCCCAGTTTCCAAATCTGTTTCATGACACTTATCCTACATTTCAGACAAGGATTTATGTGTCCCATAGGATTCGAGCTGGACTTGGAGAAAGAGCCAACTAGCAAATGGAATTACTCTGTCTTGTGAAAGGTTCCAGCCCTTTTAAACTAGACTCGGGGAAATAGAAAACAAATATTCTTGGGAAGAAACTGGGTTAGAACTTGGCTAGAAATATTAGGAAAGGAAAGAACATTTCCTCTGGCCTCAGGAGCACATGCAATGTGAAATATTACTGTTTTCAAAAGAGCTAAACTTAAATTTATCTTTGGGTCATTTATTTGACTTGAAAATAAATGGATCTAGTCCTGATTTAAAAAAAAAAAAAAGTTCAGAAATGACAGTCCAGTAAGTCAGGCAAGATGCTCCCAACATTAGCTATTAACTAAAAACAGCCGGGACTTATAGAGGTGTTTGCAAGTATCCACCATGAACTGGGGGATTGGCAAAATGTGCTACAAGTTAGTTCCAGCTGCACACATTTGCCTGATTAGAGTTCTTGATGGTAAATGAAGTGCGTGCTGCATACATATTTTGGTGTAGTCATATTCTCTCAGCACTTGACTAAGCAGGTGGAAAGTTTATATAGTTAGAGGAATGACGGGAAACAATGAACTAGAAACCCATCTATATCCATTCCAAGAAAGAGCTATTAAATGGCTTCCTTTTATTTTCCCATGAAGCCCGTTTTTTGTTTTTGTATTTTTATAACCATTCCAGAGTCTTGAGCGATTTTTAGATGTTTGTCATTCGGTCATAAATGGGGCAAGTACATGTAAGCCTGCACGCTGGAATGTTATACGTCAGTCAGGTGACCAATGTGTGAGCAAACTTCTGATGATCATGCTGCAGACCCTATTTGCTGACACTCTAGCCAAGGGGAGAGTTGTTCCTGACGAAAGAATGAGTCTACATGTAAACTGTTTAGATATTTTGTCGTTTTTTCTTCTCTTCTCCTCTCCCCTCTTCAAGTAGGCTGGAAAATTGAAAGTGTACTGAAAAGAATTTTGAGTAGGATTTTAGATTTGAAAAGGACCATAGGAATCATTCAGCCCAACTTGCCCCCCCCAAAAAAAAAAAAAAAAAACAGCCAAAGAAGATGAATGATGTATTCTTGGGACACTGGAATCTCTTTATAAAGCAGAAAAGCAGAAGTCATCTTAAGCCATTTTCACCTTAGACCTTTATCCAAAAGGGTATCTTTACAAAGACTTTGTGTAAGTGAAATCTGCAATTAAAAAAAAAAAAATGACCGGGCCGGCTGAGTGGCTCAGTTGGTTAAGAGCTCGCTCAAGAGTTTGAGCTCTGAGCAACAGCGGTTCGAGTCAGCCCGAGCTGAGCAGCCTCNAGCTCGCTCAAGAGTTTGAGCTCTGAGCAACAGCGGTTCGAGTCAGCCCGAGCTGAGCAGCCTCTGAGCTGCCAACAGGTGGCAGGATGGCTCAGAAAAAAAAAAAAAAAAAATGACCCATGTCAGGAATTCTAAGGAGAGAGTTGTGTTTCTGGAACATTGGTTTAGTATTTAAGTCATTTTTACCTTGGAGCTGGCCCCAACGGACTGATAAGTGTTGGTATCAGTCACCATTTGTAACATTTTACAATTTTAATGTGATTTAAGGTAACACATCCTTGGAAGTGCTTAGCAATGGTTCTACACATAATCATGTTTCTTTTAAAACTTTATATAACTCAGGAGAGTAGATTGCATAAGTACAATTTTTTTTTCCCCCAATGAGGCAAATGAAGCAGTATCTGAAATTAAATCAGGGTTTCCTGAGGTTCTGGAATCTTATTCCTAAATTTTCCACTGGGTAACCTCCAGATCCTTCCCTTGCGTTTGTCCCTGGTTGACATGCGATGCTGCCCTGAGGCTGTACTTGCTGGGGAGAGAAATCCTTCAAAGGAAATAAATCTAGAATGGCCTGGAACGTTAGTCACTGGATTGCTCCAGAAGGTTCTTAGGGCTTAACTTCTGAGGTTTCTAAATGGATGATGAAATTTAACAGCATCTAGCTCTCTAAAAATTACCAGAGGAGAATTGTTTCAGCCCCTGATTTGCAAAGTACTCACTTTTTAGTCTTCTTGATATGTTTGTCAGATAAAGGTTTTTCCGTGCCACAGATGTGGAAGGAATACCCCACTCTCTCTGAGAAAGCAAAGTTAGTGTAGCATGGAACGAATGATGAGTTCAGGGCTTTTCCTGACTCTTTGGAGGTAGTCATTCTTGACCAAGCTGTATGCGAATAGCATCTTTATCTAGGTCAGCCTTTGATTCAGCTTCATCATCTCCTTCAGCAGTGGGTTAAACAAATGCCACTTGTAAGCCACTTCTTCATGACCCTTATGGACCAAGCATTAATTTGAAGCCATGCTCTGTGCAACAGTCCTTGGGGTAAATGAGTTTGTGATTTTATAAAGATAATGGGGGTGGGGAAACCACTTAAGCTTGCTTAAAACGAGCTGTATCTTCATTTTGACCCTCAGCCTCACTACTTTCATGGTACTGGATTCTTTTAGGGTCCCAGCCTGGTTTGTCCCCCCTGCGCCTTAGAGGGAGGGAATCCCTGTGAAGGGATTCAGAGGGCAAAAGCGAAACATACTGTCACGGTAGACAGCTACTCCCTCTCTAGCACTGGTATGTTGTCATTAATCACTTTTGTAATGGAGAGATTATAATATGCACATTTATGAATGTTCTTATGTTATTTGGAACGTGATTTATGCTGTGCGACATTCCCAAGAAGTGATTGTTTAGGACTTCCGTCTGCAAGGCATTTCACATTCAAATGCTGATAACATCAAAAAACCACACAGACATGGGCTTTGCAGGCTTGGTAACTGAGTGCCTTTGTGGCTTGGTTTTATTCTTTTTTCTGAAGTACCCAGTTGCAAGAATGGGGCACCAAATTCATAGGAGCATAGTCACAGAAATCTTTAAAACCAAGTATCTGTTTATGCAAAATAGCACATTGTTCAAAGCAACTTTGATTACCCCAACTAGATGTTTTACTGTTCTTTGATGAAATCAGCCTGAACTTACCAAACTAGTGCTTCTCTCTCTCTCTCTCTCTCTCTCTCTCTCTCTCTCTCTCCCCCCCCACCACTCCCTCCTCCTTCCCTCCCTCTTGGATCCAAAAAAAAAAAAAGGAGGGTATAAAAGCATTCTGTAGCATTGTAAGTGCTATAGAAATTTAAGGTATTATTGTTATACTTCTTAATTTTACTGTTGTGGCCTGAAGTTGTTGTTGCAGTGCTAACATTGAGCATGACTGGGTGTCCTTGGGTGTCCTAAATGATCATCTGGTCCCAGCTTTGCAAAATCCATCATTGGCTGGAATGTTTTATTTATCTTATTTAGACCCATTTTAATGATTCATTCATAGCAAAGTACTAAAGAGTTATATATGTGTGTGTGGGTTTTCAGAGATTATGCCTAGAATTCTTCAATTAGAAGAATTTGGCTGGAGACCCTATTAAAATCAAGCAGATCCGTCTGGTGTGATAACTTATGAAGCTTTCTTGGTCATTTCCATTTCAGTGTGACTGCTGATCAGACCCTCCCTGAAGAGGCTAGTTTTTGAGGGGAAAAGGGGAGACCACAGGGACCAGGAGATGCTGAGCAGTCTCGTGCATTAACCATCTTCGTTAGGAGGAACCACCGAGTCTCATGGATTAGGGAAAAGGATTAGCAAGAGAGGGGGATCATGGAGGAAGAAAAATATTGCCAAGTTGGGAAAAAGATTCGGGAAAGGAAGACAGAGATACTCAGCATAAACCTCCTGATTTTCAGCTTGCCAAGGCCTCTCTTTCCCTATTGAAGAAGGTCAGGGCGTTCACCCGGCCTGTTGTAGCTCGGTGACCTGCCAAGTGGGGGGCAGTGATGCTTTGGCGCTTGTCCTGTGGCAGAGAGTGTCCTCAAGACACTCCAGAGAAAGGCAGCCATGCTTTGTGGGGTCTCCTCAGCTGCTACAGTGATAGGTAGCCCCAGGGATGCAGGCTCCTTTCAGTGCAGTCTGAAGTGGGACCACCAGAAGAGGTGAGAGCTGCGCAGTCCAGCCTGGCCCTGCTTACCTCCATACCTTATTATTTACCTACTTCGGCATTTTGAATTATAGGAGCAAGTACAGGGATTCATAGCTCAATGAAATGTGGACAGATGGATGATAGAAGCTGTGTCTTCGTTAGGAGGAGCCAGGAAGTTTCCTCTATACACACGTTTCATGTCCTGTCTACAGCAAGCCTGCTGCAATGCAGACAGAGCCATGGAGGAGTAACCTCTATGAACACAGAGCGGACCCTTAGAAATGAACATTGGCCTCTTTATGCCTTTGGCTCACTGTGTTGAAAGACCCCAAAAGGGAATAATATAGTCATGACGGCCAGTTAGGGTGGGAAAACGGGTGTACTCCACTATGGCGTTTTTCTGTTCTGCTCATGTTTTTTCTTGTGTCCTGCAAAATGGTGGTGTACTTGCTTTGTTTAAACAACTTCTGTAGAGCGCATTAATTAACATTTTCAGTCACTGCACACGGCATTTGCTATCCGGGCTTTTTGGGGTTTTTTTTGTTTGCTTGCTTGCTTGTTGTTGTTTTTTCCTACCACCACAATATCTTTTTATTGTTCTTCAGTGATCTCTGAATTATTCATACACTATCTTCAAGTTCTGGGTAAGGAAAGGACTGTTAACTTGTGGGTGTTCAAATCTCGGTGATACATTATTTCAGGGTTTATATTCAGTATTGTTAGCAGAAATATATAACAATTCAATTATTTTCAAACAGCAAGTTCAATTCATAATATTCTTTATAGAGCATCTGAAAGGATCTTAGAAATGATAACCCAATCCATATAGCCTATGTCTAAGAAAACTGAAGTCCAGAAAGATTCGACTTAGAGAAATCCAACCAGTGTCATTAAAAGCTTCCATGTCAGGCATCCATCCACACAGCACAGAGTGCAGTGGTTAAGGCCCCACCCTAGGTCCCTGCGCTGGAGACACTTACCACTTGGGTGAGTGGGAAAGAGCAGAGGTGTCATTTGACTCAGATCAAATTAATTCTGAAGTGATTGCTCTTTTATGTACATTAAGTAAACTACCTAAAGTCTCTTAATGAAGCATATCAAATGGGCCATAGACATAAGTGTCATCTTCAAAATGTCCTGTTGACCACGCGTTCTTAAACCTTTGGGGAGACATGGACGCCTTCATAAATGCATCCACTCACCAGATGCTCGTTGATCACATCCCCTGTGTCCTGGTACGATGAGTCTGGGACAGAGTCCATGAGTCACCTCCCTGAGCTTCCTTTCTCTTGGCGATCTTGAGCCCACTTCTTGATGAATTTAATCTTTTCTAGCTGTTTAAGGTAGGCGGTGTGGACACAATTTTACAGACTGCACACTTCCTCCTGAGACCAGTTTCCTGGGTGTAATCATAAAGTAGCACATGATAGCAAGGTTTGACCTGCATCGCCAAGCCCCAAAACCATGAAAATCGACACCTTGAAAAACTTGTTGACTTGATAAGCTCTCTCTGTCACCTGTCCCATGAGGGTAGGCTTTTTTAAACCTCGCCTTAGAAACTCAGGCACAGGGACCCCCACTGCCTTCAGACTCCGAGGCCTTACCCCCGAAAGAGTCCAGAGGCCTGAGGACCACACTCACTGCAAATCTCTGTTCTTTTCTTGTTGCCTTTCCTGAATAATAATTTTTGATTCAGGACCTTTTAGCAATGTATAATGCTATCGTATAATCTGAGTTGGGAATGGCTTGCCACTTGCAGTTTCCTCCAATAAAACATATTGTTACATTTGGAGAAAACAATAGCTGTTTGACTGTTTAAAGGAGAGAGTTTCTCTTCTGGGTCCAAACTGGAAGCAGATATTGGAGCTGTGAAACTTTTTTTTAGAGGTGTCAGTTAAGAGCTGAGTTTAAGCTGCATATTCCATGTACGTACTTGGAAAGAGTCAAGTTTTAGGACTCTGAGCATGCAGCATGGGCCCCTGCTGCAAAGGGCAATGGCACGTGACAGCACAAGGTGTCACTTAAGTCGCTCCACCCTCGTCCACAGCCCCATGTCATGCTGCCTTTTTAGCAGGAATTTGAAGCCCAGGATGCACTTATTATTGTTACCAACACAGTTGAGAAATATTTTCCAAGTTTTTATAAGAATGGATTCATTAAATTGCTTGTTCTAGAAAGAGGGATATGTTAGAGACTTTGAGTTTGAAAGATGCGCTATAAAAATATAGGCCATTTGGACCATCTTATCAGGAAGAAAGACAGCTAGCTCCCTAAGGTGCCTGCCTCTGCCTCCAATACTAGGTACACATTTCTATCTCTACCCCTCTTCTTTTAACCTCTGTTCATTTATCTTGTAGCCAGCCTCAGACATGCTAATAATCACTAATTTTATAAATGAAATTATTGCAGCTCATACTGTCAAGATGTGAACCTACGCAGACCTTAGATTTTCTGACTTAATAGCTGGACTGTGGCAGCCGTTCCCTGATAATGGGACCTTCTGTCAGCTGCAGTCAGCAGACTGCCTCAAGCAGGAGACACACAGACACATTTAGTGCTCGTTTTAAGGGTAACCCGTAGCCGACAGCCCGCAGATGAAACAGTTACAGCAATCACTGTATTTCTGAAGAACCAACTAACAGGTCTGCCTAATGTCCTCACCCCACACTGGGCATAGTAACAGATACCAGGATACCTGCCTCCTGGTATTCTTAGTGTATAACAAGCACTGCAGGTGCCCCAGCTCCCAGTCCACCCACACCAAATGCCTTTACAGTAGCGTTAAGCTGTTTTACTCAGTACACACTGAGAGTAAAGAACATAGAACTCTTATTTGACCTTCTTGGAGTGTAAGGAATATGGTTCTTTGTATGTCTTTTTAGTTTTGATTTCAAAGCTAACACATTCTCCAGAGAACCAAATTCTCACTGAGAAAAACTAAAGGCTGTCTTCTAGGTCTGTGCTCCCCAGTACAGGATCCACCAGCCACATGTCACAGTCACAGTGAGCCATTGAAATGTGGCCAGTCTGAATTGAGAGGTGCTATGAGTGTAGAAGAACAAAGAATGTAAAATATCTCATTCATAACTTTTATATTGGTGATAGGCTGAAATGATAATATTTTTATACATAGGATTAAATAAAAGATTTCATTTTTACCTGTTTTGTTTTTGTTTTTGTTTTTTTCTGGCAATGTGGCTCCTAGAAAATTTTAAATTACGTATATGGCTTGTATTTGAACCCCATCGTTACAGAATACTAAAAGTGATTCTCTGCATTTCTGGTATAAACTCTATTTGGTGTTGTTTTGTATATTCTGTTGTGTTTTTTTTCATGTGTATCTGTGTCTTTTCCTCCAAAATGCATGATCAGCTGGTAGAAGACAGGACCATGGAGACCACTGGTCTCATATTATGAGTTTCAAGGATGAAGAGGGTTGTCCCCATACCTGGGAATGTTCTCTCATTTAGTGGGCATAGATTGGATATGCTCACCATCTTGTAGAATATCATACAATTTAAAAAATACAATTATATAGGGAAATGGGCCAGTTGGGGAGTGGCTGTCCTTAAACTCTCTGCTTTCCAGGTCTGTTCTTTAACGAGAGAACCCTTGTCTTTCCAACTTTGTTATCTGGCTCTTGGCAGTGCCGTGCCAGTTCCCAGGGGAGTGCACTGGGCTACACCAAGAAAAGGTACAGTCTCTAAGGAAACCATATGCCCTAAGGGCACTCAATGGGATCACAGTTAGGAGGTAACGATCCCTTGGAAGGGAAGGGATCCTTTGTGTCTTCTAAACCAGGTAACCTCTGTCACTTAAATCCTGGCTCTGACTGGTACAGCTGTGTGAGCCTAGACAAATCACTTAACCTTCCTGAGCCTCAGTTTTCCCCTCTGTAAAGTGGGGAGGGCTGCAGAACCTTCCTCATAATGAGAATTTCAGTAAAGCAACTTAGGACAGTACCTGGCATATATTAAGTGCACCATAAATGTTAGCCATTATTATTAGCATCTTAGTAATGAGAACCTCAAATATTAAGGGTAGTCTGGTATATTCTTTCAGATCTTGTGTGATTTGGGACTATTTCCTACTACCACATTTTTGAGAACGTATTATTTTTTGAATGACTGAATGCCAGATTCCCTCAGAGGTGAATGGATAAAACTTACAATGATCTAGAGTTTGGGAAACACAGCAGTTTTCCCTGAGTATCACACCTTCCAGTTAAGCCTTTTTCCTGTCTTAGCCATGGGTACCTGTACTCACTGTGTCAATCATGAGCTGCTTCTGCACAGACCCATTCTCTTATCTCTTAGAGCCCGGGTACCTGATCAGAAATCTCAAATCTTAAAAGGGACTGACTGCGTTTACAAGCACATGAATTCAAAAACTCAAGAGGGAGAACAGGAGAAAGAGCTCCTTATAGGCGAAATTAAAGATGAAGTGGAAAGTGCAGGGCCCAGATTCAGACAGACGTGGGCTGTGGTATCTGATGCCAGACACAAGGTCAATTGATCTTGATGTAGTCACCTACCCTCTCAGTCTTTCCCACATACAGAATGAGACTGGTGTCCTTCACAAAGCTGTTATCATGACTCAAGGAAATAACCTAAGCGACTAGAGCAGTATCTGGGCCAGTGACTATCCTCTCTTCATGCGCCCCCCACCGCCTTGGCCAGACCTTAATGTTGCTCTCAGTTTCATGATCTCTACACCCCCACTCTCCAAAGTCATGATACATAGAAACCGAGTTAAAGTTAGCCTCTGATCTGTAGTGGTCTTGACTTTGGAATACATTTAAAAATATGTAGTTAGTTGTCTTTATTAGATTCACATACAGAAATCAGAAAGACGTTTTAGTCCTTTTGAATTTGTTCCTTCTGACAGAGTGGAAATTTATATCTCATTCGAAAACACTACTTTGGAAAAGTTTCCCCTCCCTCTGTTAGAAATTATAGGTTGAACTAGCCCAATGAAATAGAATTAAATTTTGTCCTTTTTTTTTTAATTTATTTAATGTAATTCATTTAATTTAACCTCCCCCATATTTGAAGTAATTTTTTCCTTGGTACCAGCTCCAGTCATCCCTCAGGTGCCTTCCTGTGATTTTTGCCAGATTTGCAATAACGTAGTGGCTACAGAGAAGATAGTGTTATTTTTAAAGTAATTCATAATTAAATGTAATTCAGTAATTTTATACTAGCCATGTGATCTCCTTGACTTTTATCCTCCAGTCATAGAATTTAAGAACTAGAAATTATTGTAGAACTTATTAGCACAGCCAGCCATACCACATCACTGATGCAGAAATGAAGGCCCAGAGATAGTAAATGTTTTCCCCAAAGTGCCCCAACCTGTTACTGGCAGAGAGAGAGGTCCAGAACTCATGTCCTCACGTGTTGTCTATTGTTTTTCTACTACTGCACAGTGGCTTTTCATACAGTATAGTAACAATAATGCATAGGTAAGGAGTATATTTTTTTAAACAGAAGTCACAGAAAGGATGCAGTGTTATCAACCCCTGTCTATTTTGTCCAATAGGTTACATTAAATGACTCCCAAAAGTCTTTTATGGACTAAAAATGAATCTATGCCTTCAAAAGAATAATGCAAAGAGTGACCAACAGAGGGAAGCCTAATACAACCGTTTGAATTAATTTGCTTAACTTCTAGCCCCTTTTAAAAAATTACCCAAGCTTCTATGGAAGCCAGCAAACATCTGTTGTTTTATTTATAGCCACAATTTCTAAGAAGCATATTCTATAGCACATGAAAAAGAAGTTGACAGCTCATAATTCATAAAGTTACTGAGGCCTAATCTGATAGAACAAAATGTACAAAACTCCCTCCCATGGTTCAGGCCCTATCACTTCCCTTTCAACTGAAGGCAGAAGTGGCGCAACAGAGAAGTGGGGCATAGGTTGTTAAGGTTGTTAAGAAAGGGGAGACTTTCAATGCGCTGTACAACTGAAGCTGAAGTAGAATAATACTGTATGTCAGCTATAAGGAAAAATAAATAAATATATATATTATATATATATATATATATATATAGTCACAGGAGGTGACGTATAGCATAAGGAAGATAGGCAATAGTGTTGTAACAGGTATAGAAGATGTCAGAGGGGTAGTAGATTGGGGGAGGGGGGTTATCGCTTTATGAGGGGTGTAAATGACGATTATGTTGCTTGGTACACCTGAAACTAATGAAAAGAAAAGAGAAAAGAAAGGGGCGACTTGGAGATGAGAATGCATCAAGGAATACCCTGCGGTCATCAGTGATTGCTTTCATCTCTGGGCTGCCCACCAGCCTGAGCCACTAGGTACTTTTTTATCAACAACATCACAGATATTTTCATTATAGGGAACCAACATTTTCCTTATAATTCCCATTTTTTGCTGGGAAGGTTTAGTCCTGTGCTATCTACAAATTGTTACCAACACATTTTCTATCAAGAATCTCAAATGTTGGTTAAAATTGCTGATTGAGTAGTTCCGTATCTGGGTCCAGCTTAATTTTTAACTTCACTGCTTATCTTTCACCAGTTAGCTCTAGTTTATTTGACATAGCCACCTTTTTTCCCTACTGACTCTTAAGCGATTATGAAAACATACCCATTCCTCGGATATCACCTAGCTATATGTTTGTAGCTTATTTCTGAGGATCTTTTTGTGAACATGGGCAGTTTTCTTTCTGTAATCAGTATATATTTTATATTTTGATTCTGGTTTATCAGCCTCCTGTATATTACAGTTTTGGTATTGTTTTTTAAGGGTAGGTTGGTCTGCCACAAATAAAGTCTCAATAGCATAGTGCTCTATTACCCTGCACTTTTTTGAGAATTTAATATGATCCAACTGCCACCCAGATTGACCCATTTAAAATTGTTATCCTTAAAAAGAAAATCAGAACCAGAATAAGTCCATGAATCTCGTTAGCTGAGAGGTGAATAGTTTCTTGCTCATTTCACTGATAATCAGAGTATATTATGAGATATGAGAATTTATTAATCCGCCAGAATTAATCACATTTGTCTGAGGTACTGATAGTATATTGCTTCATTTTTTTAAAACTGATTCCTCAACAATTGTTGAGGGTTGTGTTTACACCTCAAAATTGTATCCTTACAATGTACGGATAGCTTAGTTTTATATAAGTGATTTTAAAAAATTTTTTAATTGAAAATATCTGACTAAAATACTGTCTTATTTTCTTATGTAAATTTTCTGTATTAACTGATAAGCAGCTTTTTATTCGTTATTTTCTGGCTTCTTGTCTTTTTTGCCTTTATTTTCTTTTTTCAACCCAGCCCCACAGGTAGTTCATCTTTCTCTTCTCTCCTTCTCTAATCATGAGCACTTAAACTTCTTTCATTGCTCATTAAGCATGTCTTATTAGGATTTCATTTTGGAACCTTTGAAATATAAGTTACAGAATATATGTATTTGTAAATGATTTGCTGGGCCCTTTCTCTACCCAATGATTGACCAGAATAACACATTCATACCTTGCTGAAAGTGACTCTAGCCAGCTATATTTAGCTGAATAAAGCCCATTACATCCTTGGGGAGGAATGTGCTTAGTTTAGCCTTATGAGAAAATATTTAATAAATGCTGTCCTGAAAATATTTAGCCTGGCTGAGTGGACTGGCAAGAGTTCAACCCTGATAAAGCAGAGGTGATGGCGAGAAAATGGCCCTCCACTCCAAGCTCGAGTTGAACAAACACACCGCCTGTCACTAAGGGTTGTGACTGTGGGTGTCTCCTATTGCCAAATGCTTTTCCATCCGTATCCTGCGAAGGTTTTTCAACCTCGACTCATGGCTTTGTAACCACCGGAATGGCGTCATGTGGTGTATCTGCCTAAAAAGGCAACCAAGAATCAGAGTGGTTATGGCTGGTTTTGAAGTTGATCAGTTTTTTTTTAAATCCTACCTTTACCACTTACTGCTGGCATGACTTTGGGCAACTTGCTTAACTTTTCTAAGCCTCAGTTTCCTCCTCCGTAAAATGGGGACTTCACGAGGTTGTACAGATTAAATGAGATAAAGCACACAAAGCGCTGAGCAGTTTCCAATACTAAGTGTTACATACATGAGAACTACCAGTAGTAGTTGTAATTTGTCAGATCAGCCTTTCCAATATTTCCTATTCCTCTCCTGTCCCCCAACTCCACCAAATTTAAACAGCTGAGTCCTCTTGAATGTGGCGGGAGGTGGGAAGAGCTCTGGTGTGGGCCTCAGGAGAACTGGGTGCTAAGGAAGCCTGAAGTTACTGTGGGACCTTGGCAAGTTCTGACCCACGTGACCCTCTCCACACAAGGGTACATAGATGCATTGAGCAGCAGAGCCTGTACCACTAATCTCTCTCTTTGGATATCTAATTAGATATCAGATCAGATCTGATTAGATTTCATAGCCAAACCCTCCGCGGTAGTGAGCATCATCAGCCTGACATGAGTTCAGACCTTGGGCTGCTGGGATCTGGTGTAAGACCAACCCATGAAGCCCAAGGCATTTAGGCAACAAGTATGAAGGTTAACCGTAAGGATTCTGTCTCCGACTGTGATCTGAATTTTCTCTCTGTGACTGGTGGGCTCATCCTAAACCCTTGCTGCTCAAAGTGTGGGCCAAGGACCAGCACCATGGACATCACCTGGGAGCGTGCCGGATATGCAGAACCCTGAAGCCCACCCCGATCTTCTGAGTCAGGTTATTAACATGCACATTCAAGTTAGGAAGCACTGTCCTTGGGAATATTCTGACTCACAGAAGACGTTTACTAAATACCTCCGGAGCTGGTATTTGACGTTGGTTTTTCTTCCAAACTTAAAGTTTCTTTCCTCCCTTGGGTGTAGTGTATTGATGTGTTGGGCATCTTAGGCTGCCATGACAAAGTCCTGTCGCTTAAACAACAGAATTTTGTTTCTCACAGCTCAGGTGGCTGGAAGTCAGAAATCCAGGGGCCAGCATCGTTGGGTTCTGGGAGGGCTCTTTCCTGACTTGCTGACAGCTGCTTCTCTATGTTCTCACACAGCAGAGAAAGAGGAAGCTCTGTGAAGTCTCTTCTTAAAAGGGCCTTAATCTCATAACGATGGCTCCACCCTCATGACCTCCTCCTCCTCTCAACTTAGTTACCTCCCAACGCTCCCATCTCCAAATATCTCATTGGGAGCTGAGACATCAACATATGGATTTGGGGAGGTGGGAGATATAATTCAGTCCATAGCAAATGACTTCTGCAACTTTGAAATGTATCCCCCTAAAAGTAAGATAGATTGATGAATAGGTAGGTAACAAAACAGAGTAAAATGTTACTTGTGGAATCTAGGATGAGGATATATGGGCATTCACTGTACAGTTCTTTGAACTTTTCAGAAGTATGTTTAAAAATGTCAGAAAAAAACCCTGCCTTCTCTGTAGTTATTAGAATGGAGCGTGGTTCTTTTCTCTGATTTCCATCCAGGCTTTCTTAAAACTGCCTGTCCTGCCAAGCTGGACAAATTTACCTCTTTGGCAGCTCCCCACTCTCTGCACTCTCCCCTTGGTCAGCCGACGCCCTGCTTCTGTACAGTTAGTGAGGTTCCAGCCTAGATCAAAACGCTTCTTTCTCGTCTCTAGTTTCACCAGTAATAGCTTTCTGTCCAATTCCTCTCTTACCTCTGCCCTCTCCTGATCGGAGAGGATCCTTTAATTCTTGAGAGATTGGGGCTTCTCAAGATACATTGGAAGACCGTGCTTTTATTATTTGTAAACATTTCTAACATTTTACACATTTGACAGTGAAGTCTATTATTTGATATAAATGAGAGAGAAGTGAATGCCTTCACAGGTTCACCCGAGACATGTGGCAGATAGCTGGCTCACCTGGAGCCCCACCTCTCTCGTGTTATTAAAAGGGCTTTCATTGCTTTCTCTTTGCAGTGTTAATTATCTGCATTTCAAAATATTTTGTAGTGAGGGAGAATTGTACTGACTTGCTTATTTGGAGAGAGCAAAGCTGGTTAGCCTGACTTGCACACACCAGAAAGTACTATGGCTACTCGTGGGATCAAGCATCAGATATCTGTGTGTTATGTAACACCTTTATCACAGTTATCCTTTAAATTAGGAAGACTTGGCAGGAAGTTTTTGGAAATTCATCACAGTCATCTTTCCTTGACTGGTGGAGAGAAAGAGGTCCAACCTGAACTTAGGGACACTATTATAAGCTTTGTTACCTTGAACAAATTATTTAATTTCTCTAAGTCTCAGTTTTCTCACCTTTAAATTCAGGATAATAAGGACTGTCCGTCTTTGAAATGCTGTGGATAATAAATAAAAGCATGTCTGTAAAATACTTACTATTGGGATTTTGGCTCCTAATTGATGTTCAGTAATAGTCATTCATTCACTTGTTCATTCAACAAATGGCCAAGCACCAATTTTGTGTGTGTGTGTGTGTGTGTGTGTGAGAGAGAGAGAGAGAGAGAGAGAGAGAGAGAGAGAGAGAGAGAGAGAGAGAGAGAGAGAGAGAGAGAAAGAGAGAAAGAGGGAGAGATTTTTCCTCCTTGCCTTTCCTTTTGGGGCCTCTCTGTCACATTTCATATGAAATCTTCCTAAGCTAACAAACCAAAAGACCAACTACCCTTATAAATCTTGAGTTTCCTAGATCCCACGGACTCCACTATAAATTATTTTCCTGATGGGAAGAGGAGAAAGTCCCTTTCTTCCCCATTTACCACCTGCCCAGCATTTTAATTTGCTATGTACTGTAAATGATAATCTTTAAATCAGACTCCAATTTAGGTGATAAGAATCACAATTAATTAGGCTAGCCCTGCAAAAGATTAAATGTAATCTTGCATTTCAGTTATCTCTTAACTCTAAGGCTTTAACTGAGGCCATCCATCCATCAGAAGCAAAGCTGTAATGTCTGCTTATGTTTAAGATCTTTGCCTGCTGTTTGTTTCCTATACTAGTCTGTTGTCTAGAAGTAAAACTAAATGGGCAGAGAATCTCAGATCCCTTTCATTGGTTTTTAAGCTGTAGAGCAGAAGAGATAAGTGGGAGAAGATAAAGGTATTAAAGACTAATTAGGACATCAGAAAAGATTTGCTAACTTGTTTAAAATTTGTTGACAACTCTTTCAATTCTCTCCAACTATAATAGTTATCTCTGGAAATAATGTAGTTATGGCTGAAGATTTATTTCCCATCTATTCTTTTTACTTCCATTTTCAGTTGTCCATATTTTTCTCCTCCCTCCAAAAAAAGAAGTCCTGTTTCCACCAAATTTAATATCATTCCAACTTAATTTTTCTTTTATGTTTGGAAAACGGAACTTTAATAACTCAGATAAATTAATATGATAGCCCTTATAGGAGAGTGCAATATATTAAAAATAATGTAGTATTTTAGATATGGCTTCTGAAAATATTGAGTGTGTTTATATGAAAGGCAGAATGAAAGTGTCTATCAAATATGCTTCTGGTTTGCCATCTTTAAAAAGTATTGAGAATTCTTTATGTCTTAATAGTTTCTGGTCTTAAAATTTGCCATTGCAATTGGGTATTTAAAAAAATCTATTAATAATAATGAAAAAGTTTACATGAATAATTCTAAATTAATAATAGCTATTCATTAGTTTGTGCCTTCTACATAAGGGGCACTATGCCTACCATGTTTATTTGTATTAGTCATTGAATACTTATTACACTAATAATTCCCATTTTACAGATGAAGAAACTGGGGTTCAAGTTAATTAACATGCCCAAGATTACATTCAGTAAGTGGCAAAACCAGGATTAAAATCCAGGTCTCTGGCTTTAAACCTGTGCTTTTAATAATTTCTCTACTGCTGATTAAACAGGTGTGCTCTAAAATTAAGGAACCCATAATTGGTTTTTTGCTGTTTTAGTTTTTTAGCTTCGATATCTTAGCCAGTATTTGTTACAGCTTTGCCCATAGAGCTTAAGAAGTTTAAACATTCAGGGTATTAACCGTTATAGGAATAAAGTATGAGCATGCTTAGAAGGTTTATTTAAGAAAAGTATTAGGATTCGTTAAATTTTTGCCCACTAGAATGTACATTTTTCATTTCAAATAATGAGACATTGTTTCGGACAGAAATAAAGTTTTGATTTAGCAACAATGATTAGACAAACATCTTGGTTTATAATAACATCGATCCACACTTTGCATATACACTTTCTTTTCCGTGTATTTGTATTAGATTTTAAAAGGTAAGTGGCAGTGTTTCATCCACTTCCAAGCTACTTCCATCAGTAATGAAATACTTGGCTTGGGCAGCCTCTGGAGTCCCAGAATTTCAGCTTAAACTTTCCATTCATCCCTGCCAGGCACTAACTCTAAAATATCTTTTTTTATGGAGAACGCCTCCCAAAGGTGCAGCTGTGTGCTGGTTTCATCTTGCACTTTGTAGCGGTGTTGGCACCATTTAATGCGAGGAATGCCACTGTCTCCCACACACCGCTGGTGCCCAAGGACTGTTCAGGCCTGTCCATGTTAGTGGTTTGGGAAGGGCCTAAATCTGGAGAGGAGGCTTCTCTTCTGTTCCATATGATTGGTTGTCACCAGGGCAAAGGGGGGAAAATAGAACTTGTGGAAAATGCAGACTCTGATTTGTCATCAAAAATTCTTTCTACAACCTGAGACACCTAGTTCATTGGCGTTCTTGTCAGTGTTGAAGACTGATTTCTCTTTTCTTACGAAACAATGCATGTCTTGGCTTCACTACCTTTAGACCTTTCTGTTCTCTGTTCTTTTCTTTTTTTCTTTCTTCTTTTTTTTGGTCTTCTTTCTCACAATACTGATTTCTTCTGATGAAAAATGATTCAGCTCATTGCAAAACTGGTGTTGGATTGTAGCAGAGGAATCTACAAATTCACCCAGATTCTTGAGAGTGGGCTTTGCTCTCCAGACTTATACGCGGGCTACTGCAGGACTCACAGCTAAAAAGCGTTCCTCATTCAGGTATAAAAATCGGCCTGGTATAAAAATTCAGGTTTACAAATCTGAAATGTAATGAGCTTGTATGTGCGAAGTTTATGAGGATCATGCTAATTTATGTAATGTTTGATAATCACCATATATGAGCTATATATATGTTGTACATATGTGTTTTAGTTCCATTATGTTTCGGTTTATGGAACTGGATGATATGGGGCTTTATCATGACTTTTCAAAAAACTACTTGCCAAATTTGGTAATTCCTAGCAATTGTCATTTCCTGTTGGAATTCCTTAAAATGGGATCTAATGGAAAAGTAAATATTGACCTTGTGTATTTAATACAATGAAATAGTTGATTTTAGGATTGTTGAAATAATTCATGTTTTGCTTTAGAAATACTTTTTAGATTTTTCATGTTGATTGACCATGCTGCTGGAAGTAGACGTGAGTGTTAAAGGCTGCTTGGGTAGGGCTCCCACATTCCCTATGTTCAAATGGTTTAAAGGGGAAATGGATTGAATCACAGATATTATACTAGAGAACAGGAAATCTTTGCATTGTTTTTTGTGTCGTTTTTTTTTTTTTTAATCGTCTCTCCTTGTAAAATTTACCTTTTAAAACACCCATTGCAAAACCTTGATCAGCTGTGTTGATTCATACATTTAGGTAATAAAGCTTTTTTCAAGATTAAAAATTCAGTAGGAAATTCACTCAGTATATTACAAAAGGAGTGCTATACTTCCTATTATATACGTCTAGTTTTTTCCTTTGTAAAGTATTCTGGTGTGCACTTTGAGAAATGTTCTAGGTACCTGCTAGCTATCGCAGTGCTTTTCAGAAATTTCACGTAACACTATATTGAGTGAAACAAGTGATATTTTGTAACTTAAATACTTTGTAAAAAAAAGGTAGACTGCCATTGTTTTGCTAAAGAAGTATTGGAAGGACTAAGGAAAAAAAGATTTTGCTTTTTTTTTTTTTTTCCTTCTTTAAGTTGAAGAAACAGAGAATTGGAACCCCTTTTAAATGTAGCATTAGCCAACCCAGTAATATAACAGCTGTTGGGTGCATATTCCAATCACAATTAGGTGAACTCTTTCATTATCACTTAATTTAACTTTCATATTTTCCTGCAGAAATGATTGTTTTGATAAGATTCTAGAAGGAGATGATAATCTTTATTAAGTAATTCCATTTTCAGTTGCCAACTTTCAAGAATTTTTTTCTTATTTTAAAAACAAAATGTTTGTTTAATTTCTGAGAGAAAGGAAAGTGGAACTGGGCCTGTTAATTGGCTAAGTGTTGGATGGATATGTCCGTGTAGTTAGCATTTACTCCTCAGCTTTCATCGTGGCGTGTGCTTAAGGCCTGTAAATTCCAGAGGGCCAAGGAGAAACACTACAGTGAAGCCTGATTAATGACATGTCTCTGCATTTATGTTTCCCTTTTGTTACCTGTGTTGATAGGGTGGTAACTTCATTTTGTTCGCTGTAGAAGGCATTTAGGAGGGGAAGATATTTTTGTGAGCTGATACTCTTGGAAGGCAAGGGGAAGTAGTTTATAGCTAATCAGCAAAAATGAAAGAGTATGCTCTTTCATTTTATAGTTTTTCTTTATTTTTACAATGCTTTTAATTAAAAAAAACTATATGAAACTTTCAAGACATTTGTATCTTAAGTGCTTTTCAGATATACTCACATTTTAGCATTTAGAAATTTGGGGCATGTCATTGCTGGATTTTTTTCAGGGAGTCACCCATATGAATTTGCTTATCATAACAGCATGTCCTAAGATTTAGTACTAACTCCAAACAGATTACTAGCTTCATTCCTGGATATTCCAATTCCAGGGCTTTGTGGTAGTGCCTGGGACTGATTTCCTAGCAAATTCTCTAGGCGATCCATAGGGTCAGGCAGGTAAAGGAAACACAGGATAGATACAGTTCCCACTCAGCTCTCTGCATACTGACTGTCTAGAAATGGCATGTCTGTCCTGCCTTTATGAAATCGAAAATGTATCCCAGTGGCATTCCACTAGGACAAAGTCACCCAGGAAACTTGAGTGATAATACACTACGTGCCCAGAGTTCAGATGTCAGCTGTATGTCCAGATGCCTGGTCCTCAGGGATGGCTTTGTAGTGGGGTCTCTAGCACAAAGCCAACTCAGGCATCTTTCCTCTGCTATTGACAAAGTTTGCCCTTGCTCAGCCTCTAAGACTGCATTCTCTAATACTGTGGTCACTAGCCACATATAGCTATTTCAATTTAATCAATACAAATTTAAAAGTTCAATCTCTCAATCACAGTAGCAACATTTCAAGTACTCGGAAGCCACATGTGGCTAGTCACTGCTTTATTGGATAGCACAGCTCTTAGAACATTTTCATCATCGCAGAAAGCTCTCCTAGACAGTGCTGCTCTAGGATTTTCTTCCACAATTTAGCTCTGCCCTTGTCTGCTGGGTAGCTGCAATGGCTAACAGAGATCGGTGCAAGATCACACATATCTGTCTACCACAGGGCAGATTGCAATCTAAAAGGGTCTTCGAACACAGGGTGTAGGGTTTGTAAAATGATACAGGGTCATTAATTCTCTGAAGTAAAAATGTAATTACATAATTTTATTTTATTTTTGTATCATAAATCTGTTCTATGTTCTATGAGAACTCAGTATTAGAAAGACAGGCCTATTAAAAATTTGGTTAATTTGATATATGGCTTATAATAATCACATCACTAAAATCTCACTGAAACAAAATTGTAAATATTTCTCTTTCTTTGATTATATAAAACTGTCTATTCCTAGATAGGAGTACACAGTGATGAACCTTAAGTGTTTAAATAATTACTAATTGATGGCTAATAAACAGGTTGCACATAGAGATATTTTCAAAAAGACTATCACTTACCTATATTTTGCAGTTTGAGAAATTTGAGGTGAATAGATTTAGCTCCCTCTTCTGGTATATTATGAGGAAAAATTTTTACTCAAAATGGTTTCATATGTTTTTGGAGTGAATACATTAGCAATGTAATGTTGAAGAACATTATTTGTAAGTGTCATCCAATTAGATTTTTCTTCTTTTGTATCATTGCAATTGGCAAAACATGTACCGTATTTGCCGGCGTATAAGACGATTTTTTGGCGCTGAAAAATATGCCTCCAAGTGGGGGGTCGTCTTATACGCCAGGTACACTTCAGATAGACTGCCCATAGTGCTTGCCCCGTGCCATAGTGGCCTCCCGATGCCCGCCCACTTCATTCCACATACCGTTCAGGCATCAGCAGCGCTGCTGGGTGTATGCTCGGCTGTTATGCGATTTTGCTGTTATGCGATTTTACCACACTCGCAAAATCGCACACAGCCGACCATATAACAAACTCTGTATCTTGAGTGGAAATGTTAGGGGGTCGTCTTATACGCCGAGTCGTCTTATACGCCGGCAAATACGGTAAGTAGAGCATGGAAGAACATTTTATGAAAGGATCACATTCCTTAAGATATTAACTAACCAAAATAGGCAAATAAAGGCTTTGACAGCAGGTACACAGGGACTTGAGTGTCAAGTGGCCAGTGATCATGCGCATTGACTTCCGGGTCTGATACTGGGCCCACCCGTGACATTTTTGGGGCTTCGGACAAGAGTACAAAAGAAGACCCCCTTATTCTGTGTCTGAGTATTTTAAAGTTATAAATCATGTTAAACGATTGGATACAACCTGTTCTACCTTTCAGCCTGAACAGTTATTCCTTCACAATGACCAGGAAGCCAGATTTGAATTTCGATTTCTTGGGCTCTGAGTTCTGCCCCAGAACGAGGCTTTGCATGGGCCTTGCACATCCAGACTCCATTCCACCCAGCCCCAGCCCACTCCTTGGGCCTAAGGGGGCACCCCAGCAGGGAGATCTGCCCTGGAGAGGATAGACCGTGGGAAGAGGTATTGAGAGACCGCTGGGGCAAAGGATTAGGGATTCTGGGTAATATTTCTGAGTGTGCTAGGAGAGAAAAGGCCATGTCCTCTTGGCCCCCAAACTCATCACGCTGTGGGAAGAGGCACAACTGGAGGAGGGCCAGAGAGGAGCCTGTTAAAGTGAAGGCCCCAGTACAGGGCTCTCTCTTACTCAGGCCTGCGTTTACTCCTGCCAGATAGAACTAAATTACTGTGTATTTAAATTTCCTCCATTGTTGTCTAATGCATTTGATTACCCCAGATTAAACATAATTGTACGGTTTTGTTTACTTGCAGCTTTGACCCTTCAGGATCTTGCAGAGCAGTTTGCCCCTCCTGACATTGCTCCACCTCTCCTTATCAAGCTGCTGGAAGCCATTGAAAAGAAAGGTAATCCGACGGGTGGGGTGAATCAGTTAACTTGCTCTATCCTTGTTTCGTGGGTGTTAAAATTTGTTGTCTTATGGGCATTCATTAAGTACGTTTCTTCCTACCTGTGTGAGACATGCAAGCTCTTCGTTGCTGTGTACTGGGGACGTACCCTTGGTCTGAATTCTAACTGCCTGTTAACATGCAGTTACTGTATGGAAACTATTAAATTCTCCATAATTTAATAAATGAAGTTGCTCCTTAGTGGCCAGATGATTTTGCCAAAATTATTGACATGCCAGATAAGATGAATAGGAGGAGTGGACTTCCAAGAATATTTGGTACACATCTAGAATAGATACTGGATGGAAACTGGAATGCCTTTCTGGCAGCAGGCTCACAGGTTCTCCAGAGAGCTGTGTTTTTGCATACTCAGTCTGTTTTGTGTCCCAGGTCTGGAATGTTCAACTCTATACAGAACACAGAGCTCCAGCAGCCCAGCAGAATTACGACAGCTTCTTGATTGTGGTGAGTGTCACAGAGATAGAAATACAAATGGGAAAGTGTTCTTATCTTTCTGTCTCAGGTAAAGCACACAAAACTTGAACTTAACCATGCAGTGTTCTAAGTGTGAAGGGAGCTCAGAAATCGGGCGCAGTTCCCTCTGCCCTGTTATGGTAATAGTACAGACCTTTGGTGTCTGTCTCCTGAGTTGGGGCGTGTGTGCATGCCTAAGCAGGCACATTGGCCAGCAGCACGGCCAGGAGCCTCTGGGCCCTGCCGAAATTAGAGGAGAGAAGCAACCTCTTGGGATTTCGCTGGCTCTACATGTCTTTTCCATCTTTCTCTGACCCTGCAGTTGGCTACATCTAATTCATCTGGATCCGTTCAAAAAAATATTTATAAGGCTATGTTGTTTAACAGTTGTCTTTTCTGACCTTTTCCCTTTTTCCCTTTCCCTCTCTTTTTTCTTTTCCTTTTCCTTTCCTTTCTTTGTGTTTTCCTTCCTTCCTTTTTTCATGCCATATTTACGTTAAGTAACATCATGATATTGTTATAGCCCATGGTGTGCTATATGCCATGGTAAACAAGCTCTCTGAGGGGAGAGGGTAAAAGCTTTGGTTTGTCAGATTTGCCCACCATCATCAGATTCAAGCTCCCAACATGTTATCACTGAACTCTTGACTTGGGCAGAATTGAGCACAGTTGGGCCTTGTGATTGGGTGCAAGCCAGCTCCTCACACCTTTGGTTAAATGACATCAATTAACGCACCCAACTGGTGGCTTTATTATTTGTCTCCTCCTTCCTTTGCCATGAATAAAACTGTACAAATGTGAATGAATTTACTCGTCATCAATCATTCCAGCAAGTCATTGTCTATATCAACTTCTAGAATCTCTTCATTCCTTTCCAACCCTTTTTTTTTTTTTAAGAAAATAATTTTCTGCCTCACATTTTTAACTGATGGATGTTTGAACCCAAAAGAGTGAACCCCAGTTTGGAAGGAGCTCTTTCAGATATATAACTATGCAAAGAAAACCCACATGATATTTAGTTAAATGAAAATTTAAAGTGTGAAGCTGCTTTAAAATGAGGCATCTTATGAAAAGTTTTAGAAGAGATGTTTCTGGGGGAAAAGAAGGAGATTAGATTTTTATCAGTAAATAGCTTCACTTGAAATGCACTGCACAAATGTTTGAAGCTTTAAAAAAATGTTTTTAAACTTTCATTCTTTTCCTTTGTACGTGGAAATCAGTCTTACACGTACATACAGGGCATATCCTCTTTACTGTTGCGTCTTCTGTCTTACCCACAGAGTAGGTCATTAGAATATGACAGGCAGAAAACTCAAGGTGAAAGACTTGTTTTTCTTTATTTATAACATCTTTACCAGGGTATTAAGGAAACACTGAGTTTTGTCCTTAGCCAATTGAAATAGTGACACATGTTTTGGTCAGAAAATCAGTCAAGTTGAACATGTTAAAAGTCACAGGAAATGTTGAGACATCAGAGACCTATGAAATGGGAGTTACTTGAGAAATAGTGGTTGAGTTTTTAAATGTGACCAAATACACATGATGCAGTTTAGCTTAAAAAAAAAATCTTCACACCACCTGTGAGATGGAATAAATAACCAAAATTCATGTCAACTATATATTTTGACAGACAACTTTCCTTCCTCATTTGAGATCAAAACACACACGTAGAACACTGGTTTCATTTGCATTCTGTGCTATAAAAGTTCATTTTGTAGCAAAAAAAAAAAGAGTAAACATTATCTAAATTTAGGAGCAGATCCTCTAGGACTGTTTCCAGCTTGAGGATTTCTCAATTCATAAAAATATTGTATCCTGGGAGAACCTCAGAGATAAGTCACTTACACTAAAAAAGAAAAAAAAATGTCTTTTTAACAAACCCTATGAATTACCAGTGTCTGAAAAGGACAGATGTGGAAGACAAGCAGCCCACTTTTATTAGCACCTACTAGGTTATTTTATTTCATCCATACATTAACCTTGTGATGTAAGTATTACTACTGCTGATGGCAAAGGTGTGACTTGCATCCAAATTGTCCTGGCTTCTTAAGTCCTTTTTACTATATTGCCCTAAAATGAATTACCTCTTTCTTGTCTCATTTGAATTTTAATGGTTTGAATTTTCTCCTGATTGCTTTGGTTTCCTTAACCCAAATCAGGCTTTTTCTTTAAAAGTTCTCATCACAAGAAAAAATTTTTTGTTAACTAGATTTATTGTGTGATCATTTCACAATACATACAAATACAGAAGCATTTTGTTTACACCTGAAACTAATACTGGGGGTGCCAAAAAAAATGTCTATAAGTGGACACTTCTGTCAGCGTTGCTCAAGCAGTAGTTTGCCATAATCAGAAGTGTCTGGATGCTGATGGTAACCACTGTGAGCACCTCTTGTAATTGCAGAAGTCAAACGTGACTTGTATTCGTCTTTTGTTATCAGTATATATTGATTATTACAATTTTAATACAAGTTTCCTTCTTAAAATGTGTATACATTTTTTGGGCACCCTCTGTATAATGTTATGTCAATTATATCTCAATTTAAATATCAGGCTTTTTCAATCTCAGCACTATTCGCATTTTAGGATGGATAATTGTTTGTTGTAGGGGTCTATCCTGTGCATTGTAGCAGTTTAGCAGCACCCCTGACCTCTACCCATCGTCCCCCAGTCATGACAATAAAAAATGTCTCGAGCCGGCCGAGAGTAGCTCAGTTGGTTAAGAGCTCGCTCAAGAGTTTGAGCTCTGAGCAACAGGGTCACCGGTTTGATTCCTGGCCCAAGCTGAGCTGCCACCGAGCTGCCAACGGGTGGCAGGATGGCTCAGCTAAAAAAAAAAATGTCTCCACACATTGGCAGATGTCTGGTGGGGGTGAGGGTGGGGCAGCAAAATTGAGAACCCAGATGAGAATTACTAACATAGATAGAGATCAGTTGAGGAGGGGACACCATTCCAGTTGGAGGAGGGATGAAGTGTTGGAGCGGTTACTGGCTATCTGTCTTGAAAAGTGGGGAGGAAGAGGATGTAAACTCACCCAAGCCAGATCTAAAGATTTTATACCTCTCACCTAGCTAGCTTCAAAAGTCATCATGACAGACATGGATAGCTCATGGAAGAGCTTTAATGCAAAAGAAAAAAGAGAGACAGACACACAGAGACAGAAACATAGGGCAGAAATAAGACAGAAACTCCAAGAAGCTTTAGAAGGTGCATTAAAATAAAACAAATGGAACATAGCATGTCATCAGCTCTAGTGGAATTTGATATAAGGTGAACTTATGCAAAGACTTGCCAAAAGCTAACCCAGAGACTTGATACAAGGTTATTTCATTCAAAGGCTGTAAAGCCTCTTTGGGATACACCTCATGTGTTAGAGTAATGTTAATTCCCTAAAGCCCTACTCTAAGGACTTTTTATAGGTCAGTCCACAAACATGTAACAGGCACATTCTAGGTGCTGGTCACTGGGGGAAGTAAGAGGAGAAGGTCAGAGCCACAGTCCGTGCCCTTGAGGTACTCTCAGTCTAGGGGGAGGCACATCACTACTATGCTCTCTGGAAAGTGTCCTGAGAGAGGTGTGGCTCATCAGCACTGCTCTTGCAGAGAAGGCAGCAGAAACCCTGCCTGAGGGAGGGACATGTGGAATATTTAGTGTCTCTATGTTTTACTACATCATCAAATGATTTATCGCACTTTTTTAGGATGAGCAAATTAGTAATAATTTGCTGGTAAAGAGACATAGTAAATGAAGCAGACAAGGTGTTAAGTATGGTGTGTTTGTGTGTAGGGTGGTGGCAGCAGCTTGCCCAATAGCCAGTGACTGTGGAATGTCCCTGTCGTGATGCACACACAATTTTGTTCGACAGTCCACTAGTAGAGGCATTGCTTTTGAGGTTGATCCTTTATGCAAAGACCTAGTATTGCCTTTCCCTTTGCTTGTTAGAGATGTGCTATGTCTCTGGTTAGTTCTTTGTAGGACATTAAGCGATTTAACCCTTGCCTGTTCTGTCCACCTTTTTAAGTTTAACAATTATTTTCCTCAAACTAACCTATCCACATTTGTTATGATATGGTCTTTTCTGAACTTTACAGTATTGTGTGATTATCTTTCCTAATACCTGCCTAGTTAGTGGGGCAAGTTTGGATTATAAGCAGTATCTAAGGAACTTTCGTAGCTTGAGGTTCACAGAAGTGATTTGTAATATCACACTTGGTTCATGGTACTCAGGACACCATCTCCTACTCACGCTCAAACACCTTGCTATAAACTTTGATTCTTGCTCACCCTCTCCTAGGTCACAACCCCATCCATTCAGTCACCAAGTTATGTTATTTCTTGATAATGTATCACACATTTCTAGTTGTATTACAATTCAAATTACCAAGTGTTATCTTTACTGCCAGCAGCACGCCTTTCCAACTTATTTTTAACACCACAATTAACAAAGCTGTTTTAAAATACAGCATTTTGTTCATCATATAGCTTTTGGTTCACCTCTTCTCCGTTGAGTTCCCAATTCTCCTCAGGTTAACCTCATGTCACTAGCATGTATCCTTCAGCAGCAATCAAACACCTTTCGTTTTCAGACGTCTATAATCGTTCCTTCCCCCAGTATCCCTTCTTTCTGCCAGGCACTGTGCCTTTTTCTCTCTCAAGTTCTCAGAGAGTAACTTTGATTTGATTCGTATCACCCTGTTATTGAATTGCCTGACCTCTCTCACAGCTGAAGGGTTTACTGGACAGATAGCTCGTCTTATCATTTATCTGAGATAGTTAGTTCCGTGCCCACAGGTTAGATTAGTAATGCTCTAATCAGAATACCCTGTCAGTATTAGGGGGAAACGTTCTAAAGATGTTCAAATTATTTTTATGGATATTCTTGAGGTGGACTGCTAAAATTCTTTATCTTATTGTTTAATCCATCACTCTGTTGGGTTAAATTTATATTGATTCTGAGATGCAGTATTTAGCAACTCAAATTTTAGGAAATCTATGGGTTTGAATTTCACATTTTCCTGTTGAGGTTTTAGGAAGCATTTACTATATGATTAGCCCTCCGTAGGCAGAACCCTTCTCAATCAGGGCAGAACCACCCTCCAGAAGGTATTTGGAAATGTTGGGGGGAGGAGGGACTATATTAGTTTTCTAGGGCTGCCATAACAAAATTCCACAGACTGGGTGGCTTAAAAAACAGAAACCTATTTTTTACTGTTCTTGAGGCGAGAAGTCCTAGATCAAGGCAGGTTTGGTTTTTTTCTGAGGCCTCTCTCCTTGGCTTCCAGATGGCTGCCTTCTCTGTGTGTCCTCACATGGCATTTCCTCTGTGCTTGCACCCCTGGTGTCTTTTTGTTTGTCCAAATTTCCTATTCTTATAAGGATACCAGTCAGATTGGATTAGGGCCCACCTTAATGGCCTATTTTAATTAGCCACCTCTTTAAAGGCCCTACCTCCAAATACAGTCACATTCTGAGGTACTGGGGTTAGGGATTCAACATATGAATTGTGGGGGACAATTCTTTTTTGTTGCCTGAAAATCTGGGAATGTGCTCCTGGCATCATGGGCAGGGGCCATCATGCTAAATGCTTACAGCATTGGGGACAGACAGAAGAACCTCACAAAGAAAAATTGTTCTATTTGAAATGCCAGGAGCAACCTCTGTGAAAAATCCTGTTAATATATCCCCAAGTATCTCATATTTGTCCTCATTGCTTCCTTTCATGTGTCATAAATTTAAGTCAGACATTCAGAAACTGGCGCAGCCAATGTATTGTCTGAAATATGTTTTTAAATGTTTCTATCATAGAGGCCACCTCCATGGACTTGGAAACAATTGATGTTCAAGTTTTAGCAGACGCTGTCAAACGGTATCTCCTGGACTTACCAAATCCTGTCATTCCAGTAGCTGTTTACAATGAGATGATTTCCTTAGCCCAAGGTTTGTTTTCTCTTCTGAGAACCTTACTGAACATATATTGAGGTGTGGATGTGGTTCTAAAATCTATGAAGTGCTGCATATAAAAAGAGATAATTTTTAGAAAATATTAGTAGAAATTGGCTGTCCTTCCTCTTATCTCCCAACCCCCTCCCCCACATTAGCACCACTTCCCTCCATTACCAGGACAGCCAATAGCAAACCCAGATTCTCATTGGCTCAGGAAGACTGTCCACATGTTGAAATGGCTAATTGTTAACCTTTATCAGTATTAACAAAGTTCATTATATCAGTGAAGGCCACAGTGTCCCATGTTCCATCTAGATTCAGGGAACTGGGTCAGGACCTGGTGACTGGGGATGTTCTTCTCATCTTTTTTCAAGTGGCCATTACAAAAGTGTTGAGGGAAAGAAGACTCGCAGTCTTAGGAGCTAATGCTCAGTTCAAGTTCTTTTGGGACAGGAAATTGTGGTTTGTAACCTTCAAAGTTAAAACCTGTGATACTTATCTGATGCTCCTCCGATTTAGCCAATCACACTCGCAGCTGCTCAATAGAGGGCAGATTTCTGCCAGAACACCCTGAACCTCTTGTGGTTTTTTACACTAAGAGTTTCTTACATTTCCATTTGACTTGAGATTTCTACTTTCTCACAATGCCTTTTCTAACGAGAATAAATGTACTGTCTGCTGCTTCTGATGACTTTGTTTTACATGACTTTTTCTACAGCTAGAACAGACATTTTCTAGGTGTTTATTTGCTGATACCTAGAAACAGTCTCTTACTTTTTTTTTCTTTCGTTTTTTTTTTTTCTTTAACTTGCAGAAGTACAAAGCTCCGAAGAATATATCCAGCTGTTGAAGAAACTCATTAGGTCACCTAACATACCTCATCAGTATTGGCTTACGCTAGAGTATTTGCTAAAACATTTCTTCAAGCTCTCCCAAACCTCCAGCAAAAATCTTCTGACTGCAAGAGTACTCTCTGAACTTTTCAGCCCTCTGCTTTTCAGATTCCCAGCAGCCGGGTAAGTGAAAGAAGAGAAACATGTATTTTGAGGGTGATTAAAGTAGTCCTCTTGATTGGTCATTAAACTTATTCTAAGATATGAGTTCACAGATGCATATGCATATTTGCACTTGAATGTGCATAAATGAAAAATGACTTTATTGTTTAGGGGGAAGTTTTCTAACAGAACTCTCTTTTTTGTAGCTCTGAGAATACTGAACACCTCATACAAATTATAGAAATTTTAATCTCAACAGAATGGAATGAACGACAGCCTGCTCCAGGTAATGCCTTTTAAACATTTAAAATTCTTTCATTGTCTGGTTCTTAGAGCATGAAAAGTGGTGGCTTTAGAGTGCCTCTGAAATTACATAAGTTTCTTGTAGAATGGAGATCCATGATGTAATGTTCTCTTGTAATTAAAAAAAAAAATAGCTGATGGTAGTGTATATGGTAAATATTATCCGGATTTTTTAACATTGTGGATTTTAGGTGATCTTGGTTTTAGATGAGGCTTGTTGGGAGAGTTCTCTCTTCCCCTCAACTTTTATGCGTCTAGTTGTTGCATAAATTATTGAGTTCATTTTAGTTGCTGACATTTTTGTTTTCCTTTCTAATATTTAGAAAGTAAGGAATTTATAATTACTATATAATTTAAAGTATTTGGGAATGTGTATTTTGGAAGCAGGTATGCTGAGAAATGTCTGTCAAAATAAACATTTTCAATAATGCAAGCAGTATGAAACCAGGGTGTTCACTGAAGCAAGTTAAAGCAAGCCAGACACTTCTTTGAAAGCAGGCTGGCATTCAACTAGCCGTTTAACAAAGCATGAAATGTAGACCATGTTAGCAGTGGATTTAATTTAAACTGATGTATTTTTCTTCTGTGGAATGCCTAAACAAGCTTACTTTGCTGTATACACTGGTTAAAAGCTAATAGAGGCTAGCCATTTAGTATAGCGATTGGGTCCTAGAGGAGAAGTTTCGGGACCAGTGAAAGGTGTTGCTTGTGGTCTTCATTTATGCATAGAATTGAAATAAAACATGCTCAGTGTATTGTTTATGATAGGTGACTCACGCAAATGACTAAGTTGATCTCTGCATGAGCATGCCTGGGGACCCCGTTATCAGTGTCAGGCAGTGGAGGTTTAAGTTCTGCTTTTTAAGGTGATCCCTGGCCAGGCTTGGTTGTTCACATTTGGATGGAACAGACTGAGGGAGGCGAGGGCCTACGCTGAAAACCCACCTGTAGGGTTGGGATAAAGGAGGCAGGTATTGGTGAGGGCTTCTGTGGACAGGCTCAAAATACGGTATCCAGAGGTGAGAGAGGCAGCAGAAGTGGTACCGAAGGCAGGTGTGTTCCAGATATCCCAAATCACTGCAAGCAGGATGTTCAACAGGGAGGCCCAGAATTGTAGGTAAACTGCAGCAGAGAAGTCTGACTACAGGTATGGCCTGGGGCTTTAGTCCAAGGGGTGGCCCAAAGGTTTTATCTCCTGGGACCACTGGAGTCGTTTGTTAATGAATGTTGGAGCTGTGTCGGTGTTCGGAGCTGCCTTGGGCTCAGTAGGAGAGAGTGCAGTGATGGGTTAGAAGTGCCCCATGATGAGCGGATGGAGCAGGTGTGGAACATGGCACTTGAGCCATTCATTGATGACCATCCCTAGACTAGTCCCATGGGTGGGGAAGGAAGAAGACTACCAAGAGCAAAGGAGGACTCTGGGTCACAGGCCGGGCTCCAGTGTTTTACTTCCTCCTGACTCATGGCAGTAATGTCAGAGACTAGCGAGAGCTGGGCCCTGCTGGCAGGGAAGGGCCTCGGCAGTCCTGGTCTTCTCAGCGGCTACCCCTCTGGAGAGGGGACACATGGAAGCTGAACGCCAGACGGGGTATGACAGATACCCACAAATGAGTTTATCACATGGAGGTTTTGAGAATTTCCACTCTATGGAGTATTATAGGATCCGTGGTGGAGTTTGATGGGCCTGACTGGTGTAAGCTGGTTAAACGTCTTTATCAGTTTTAGCCTAATTCTGCCAGAGAAAAGATTCATCTGCAACCAATTTCACAACGCACACTAAAAACTGCTTGGTATGTCACAGCCCCTACCTACATTCCTCTATAAGAACATGGTGTGCCAATCTCAGAGGCGGATTTGTGCCATCAGTTCTGTTGTAGAATGATAAAGCCTTGAATGTTTGCTAGACCATCCCAGAATTCATGCCGCCTCTTCAAACAAATGGAACCTAAGTCATTTTAAACCCTAGTTGGAGCCATTTTTTCCTTTTGCGTGATACCTCTTAGCTGTTCTGGAAATTGTGTAGGCCCTTTGGAATTAAACAGATGCTTCAGTGTCTGTGCCTTGTGAAAATGTACTACCCGCCCCAGGAAAAATGCTTCATTCTGAACACTTTTTGCATTCAGGCATGGCTCTAGTGCAAATGATTGGCAGGAAACCCTGGGTTAGAGAAATGATTTCTTACACCTGGTAGGAATGTGGCATTTTCGTAGAGTCTTCCATCAATGCCCCAGCATGTGCAAGTACCAGAGGACTTTGGAAGAACACCACCAGTGTGTCTCCATAAATGGTCATGAATCATTTATTTGCAATGACTTGATTGTTGTGAATAGAGATGAATACGTGAATAATATTTGTGGGAGAGGGGAGCAAGACTATTATGGGGCAAGTAGACATCTTTGCTCGTTTTTACCAGATAGATAGAACTTGAAATGATGGACAAAACTGAAGATGTTTGAGGCCATGTGTCAATTCAATAGGGCCCATTAGCACATAGTATCTAATTAAATATTAGGAGGAAGGGCGCGAGTACAAAAAGTAAGTACAAAAAGAATTTTAGGGATGTGAATTGGTGACTTTTTAGGGTAATTACATAGACAGAAAAAGCTCAGAAAAAAATAAGACTTGAAGTGGGCTTTGAATAATAGGTACCATTTGAATAAGTGAAAGAGAAATAGGGTTTCCCGTTCAAGGGCGTTTCAAAGATGTATTCAAGCTAAATTGCAAAGTACAAAAATAATGGCTTAGTAGTTTTATCAGATCTTAAAGAACAGTAAATATTTTAAGTGACAGTATCATAAAAAGCATAACTTTAGAATTGAAAGCATTGTCTAGCTCTTCATCTGCACATGAAGAAACTAAAGCCCACAGAGCTTGAGAGTTTCACCTGGTGCCACCCAACCTGTGTGTAAAAGCCGGGTCTGCAGTAGGACCAGCCCTGAACTGCAGCCTGTTGCTCTGTGTGCCTCCTGGGTTTGTGAGCAACAGTGCTGCTTTTAGCATCCAGTCAAAAAGTCCTCTGAAGTCTCCAGCAAGTGACAAACTAAAAACATGCAGTTTGCTCCTCTGGGTCACATATAGTAAAGAGCCACATGCAATTTTTATGGCTTTTGGGATAAGGCTCTGAGTCACTCCCTCTGTCGGTTGTGCAGTGAAAAGAACAATGTGAGTCAAATAGACCTGGGTTTGAATCTCAACTCTTGCTACTTGCTTGCCAAGTTCTTCAAGTAACTCAGCCTTTCTGAACTGTTTCCAGTCTGTGAAATGGGAATAATAATGCCTCTCCTTTGGGGTTGTTGTGAGAATTAAATGAGGTGATAAGTACTGAAGTTCATAAACCTGTAATATGTCTCTACTGCCTGTTGCATCAGCTCTAGTTTTTCAGGCCCTGCCAGAACTGGCCTCATTCTGCAGCTCAGACTCCTGAGCCCACCATTCCTAGCGAGTACCATCTGAATCCTGTCTGGCCATTGTCCCCACTGACCCCAGGATCCTGGCCAGCAGAGCCAGGCCTCCAAGAGCCTGTAGGGGCTTTAATGCAAATATGAAAGAAACACTCCCTGGGCAGTTGCAGCCCTGCGGGTGCATTGCTTGGAAGGAGGAACCCTTGTATGATGCCCTTTTCTCTCTGTGTGGCTTGAGGAATAGAGGGGCCCAGACCCTCTAGTGCCAGCTCCTGCCCCTTTGCCCAGGTGCCTTTACACAGTGCACAGAATGTACAGCTGTACACAGCAGTCCCAAACAGTGCCATTCACTTCATCTGGGCCCGAGTAGGTCCTCCCCCTGCTTAATGTGTAGGTTGTCAGCCCATTCGGTATGTTTATGCCCTGAAGCCCCTTGTCCTCTGACACTTAACTGTTCTGTAGTTCTTCCCAGTAGTTTCATCTGTTCGACCACATTTCTCAAGGAAAAGCCACTTCTCCTTTTGAGCTCTCCCTAGCATAGAACAGGGCACAGTATAATCATCACCCAAAGGAATTGTTTTTTATTTGATAAACTTCCCCACTGTCAAAAGAACTTTCACACAACAGCTTATCTAATGCATCCAGCAAACCTATGAAGCAAGGCTTCTCCCAATATGGAGGGAATTGAAGGTTTCAAAGGTTAAGCTCAGAGTCAGTGCTGTCCTCTTTGTTACTAAAAGTCTTGAAACTATTTAAAGCTGAACAGCAGGTTTTCTTCAATCATTATGTGTTGTGTTTACCCTACTAACACTGAGGTAGCTAACGTCGATTCTATAGGGCAACTAAGGGAAAAACAGGACCATTTAACATGGGTGCCTTTGAATGAAACCCATTATAAGTGTATTTACATATTTCAGATTTCATGGATATATTCAGAAATATTAACGTAGCATAATTGAAGTCTAATAGTGTACCCGCAAGTCTAGAGTGGAAAATAAATGACTCTTTCTCCTCCCTGCCCTTCTACACCTGTCAGAGTTAATTTTTAACCACTGGCGCATTAGAAAACATTCATCCTAAAGAGCCTGATTCATAAATCTTGTTTTAAATGCTCTGAGCTGGTTTTCCACCAAGACCAAAGCAAGCACTAAGGTAGAGGGAAATGACTTTCAAAGAGTTTGACTTTTCTCTGATTTATTTTTTATTGAGTTTAAAATGTGGCGTGACATTAGAGGGTTATTTCAAAGGTGAGAAATGAAACCTTGAAAAAAATCCATGCATGCATTTAGACGGGTAAGAATAAACAAAGGCAAGCCATACGAGGTTATATATCGAAAAATAAGGAGTTTTATTTGTGCTTTGAAAAAGAGACATATTTCAGGGTGCATATGTGGGTGGGGTATAGCTCAGTTTTTCTTTTGTCTTCACAGTGTAGCCTTCTCTTTCGAGGGACAGCGTTTGAGAGGGACAAGAACAGGGCAGGAGTTCTTTGCTCCACTAAGAAATTGGCACATCTCTTCAGATACTTTGTAGAATGTGTCAGTTTTGTGCCTATGTAAACCTGAGTTTATTCTGAACTTCAAATAGACTTTTTTTTTTTAGTGCAGGGGTGTCATTAAAGCACTGGATATGGAGTAATGAATTTGTATCATCTTGAAAAGCCCTTCTGTCCTAAGTTGTCTTAAGTTAAAATTATGAAGGAAGGAATTCATTTAACCCTTAAATGACAATTTTGGTCTGTTTATTTTTTTGTCACTGCCTTTTTTAAACGTGGTCTTTTGTTCAGAAATGATGGCCCACTGAAATATTTAAGAAGTTGTGCAGGATGAAAGGTGGTTGTGGAACATTCACTACTGGATGGTGATTTGCACGTGAGATACAGTGTTCAGTTTGTAACTTTCAAACAAACTTTAGTGATGAAGGGACATGTTTCTGATTAGATCACACCTGCTGAGAAGCAAAATATGGCCTATTTTTGCCTCTGAAATGAGTTTTACCAAACTTTGGGGAAATGAAACGTAGTAAGACATATTGCTTTGAAAAATCCAGAAGGGTAAAGTTAGTTTTCAATTATGTGTGTTAAGTTTTCCAGTGTGGCTGAGTCTTTGGGTCTCAGATAAATGCTGAAATTAACATACAAGTTTTCTTAAAAGAGCTTAGCAGCCATATGAAAAATATTTCCTAAGTTGTTGTGACATCTGGGCATTTGATTTATTAGTTATTTGTTGGTTAATCATATAGATTAAGTGACAGTTTGATAATTAGGTTCACTTTCTGTGAAATTTTCGACATAGTGTGAGATAAATGAAATACACAGGAAGTTAATGGTTTTCTACCAAGCAGAAGTCACTGACTCTGTTCTACCAGCAGAGGGCTCCCTTTCTAAGCTAATAAAGAGCGTGTGTCTTACCGATAGATCACTTTTCAAAGACTAAAACTGAATGGGAAAAAAATTCAGCTCATATTTTCAGTAATATAATAGAACCTCTATGGTAGATGGTTGTACATATTGTAAGAAATTTGAAGCAAAGTTTTCAAATCTGTTTTAAGACTTTCTTTCTGTAAGTAGGGATGTTTTTCTTCTGAAACAGAAAATACACTGTTGGACTAGAAAGCGTTTCAGTCTTAGAAGGTTTTGACATTAAATATCATGTGCATCCAGACAGGTATGCTTAAGAGACTGATGTTTCCAAGGTTTCTAGCTTTAGAAAGACTATTTTTAACAATAAGGCAAGATTATGCTGCTCGGGATGCACGAGCATCCTCTGAACTAACCATATGTCCCTGTGATCAGCTGGCAGGAGCTGGAAGAGTCACTTACAGACTTTTTTTTTCCCATTGGAAAAGTAGGGTTGTTGTTTTTTATTATAGCAATTACTCCAATGGAAAGTTGGTAAATTCACTTGCATTGTGCATTCAGCAGCACTTCCCAGACATTGCAAATAATCCTGAAGCTGATTCCTGCCTGTGTAGACTTTATATTAGCACCTCGATCTTCCTTCATCACTGCCTGTGACCATTAGGTCACCTTCCCATACAGAGTGTCAGGGTATTCTAGACAGAACCCATATTTCTTCAAAGAGAATTAGAGGTAGCTTTTTTATTTGAATAAGCTAAAAATAGAAAGCAGAAAAACGTCAGTTTTGCTGTAGGTGTGAAATTCTTGGCATGTGGCTCAAAAGACATTAACTTCAGTTTCACTTGTTAATTTTTACTTTCTCTGGCGTAGGGAAGGGACGGGCAGGGCCAGTGGGGAGAGAAAAAGGAGTTTAAGGCCAAACTTCAGAAGGCTGGGTTACCGGCCTCGTACTGTCATCTTGTGCAAACCACTTAACCTCTGTGGGTCAGAATTGTGTGTGTAGCATAAGGAAATTGCTTGATGTCATCTCTAAATTACCTTCTAGTTTCAAAGGTAGTGATTCTGTGATTTTACATTGTATTATGGTTCTTGAGATAACAGTAAAGCAGTCTAGGGCGATGCAAGTGAAAGTTTTCTTCGGTGAAATTTTAATTCTTTAAATAGCAGCCAACTAAGTCTGAGTCATTGCACCTTTCTTAAATAGAGAACAGAAATCCTCTAGAAATGTATTCCATTCTCCTTCCCTCCCATCCTTTGCTCCGTGTGGTTGTTGCATGAACCTAATGCAGATACACCTTTTAATTATTACAAAGCCCTATGGTCATTTCCGCATGAGTTGAAATTGACTTTATAAGCATAGCTGCAGAGTGGGGTTTTTTCTTTCTCAATCTTCATGTGTTCTCGGAGTACAGAATGCATGCAGAGTTCGAATAATCATCTCCCATAGGACGATTAAATATTTCTTAAACCTGTTCCCGCCGAGTTGCTGCTCAGGGCTTTCCTGTTACACCTGCGGGCTGCCTGTGTTAGCGTGTGGAAGGGAGGTGGACACGAGAAAGGCACGATGTTCTGGGCCGTGGCGAGAGGTTCAGGCCTTTACAAGCAAAGCTTTGATTCTATTTTTTGCTGAACTAGCTCAGCCACTTCCTGTGTTTGGCTGCGCATAGTGCCTCGCTTCACTGTGGCCACTTGAGCCCTGCGAGCCAGTGAGCGCGCCGCCGCAGCCAGTTAGAGAGACTATTTTAGGTCCCCGTACAATGGCCTTCTCATTTCCTCAGTGAAAATGAGCGAGTTGAGCTGGCATTGGCCACTTGTTAGCAGATGACAACTTTGACTTTGACTTGGGCTCGGCTCTCCTCCCCTCCCTGAAATCCCTAGCTCAGCAAATATTTGAACCTGCCCAAGTTAATCATGAAGCTGCGATCTTTATCTAAGAGCGACGTGCGAGCGCCTGGGCCTTTTCCCTTCCCAGTACTGTACCAACATCCTGCAGCTTTCTCCGTGGGGAGCCAGCGGTGAGGGCGCTACTTGGGTCGTGCGTTCGTCCAGTCTGCCCGTCCCCGGGGTCCTGCGCCGCCCGCCCGCCCCTGCGCGCACTCGTAGCGCCCGCACTGCGCGCCGGAGCCGTGGGGGGAGACGCGGGGGCAGGTCAAGCTGGAGGAATAGCTTTTTGGATTTTTTTTTCATTGTTGGATACAGGCATTCAAAGAGAAACCGCTGAAATGCATAACCTGCAAAGTAAGTTGCCTTTAATTTGTGCACTTCTCGGCCCCTTCGCTGTTGCATGGGTTGTTGGTTTTTTTGTTTTTTGTTTTTTGTACTTCTGTGAGAGAGAGAGAGAGAGAGAGAGAGAGAGAGAGAGAGAGAGAGAGAGTGAGAGTGAGTGTGTGTGTGTGTGTATGTGTGTGTGTGTGTGTGTGTGTGTCTGAGATATTAAGCATTCCTTAGGGAGGGCAGATGCGAGATTAGAGGAGACACTCCCCCATTTCCTCAAGGGGCACAGTGTGAGGGAAAGATGAGGGTTAAGTTGGACATGGGGAAGGAGGTGATTACAAAGTGCTTGGCTGGAAGTTGGTGCCTGGCCAGGCCTGGGAGAGACGTGGAAAGTCACCTGTCTCCCTACCCTCCTCCGTGGATCGCTCTGCCACACGGGCTCCAGCAGCAGGCATGGTGTGCACCGAGTGCTCCTAAAGACGTGGGGCAGCCCTCTGGGCTGTGGGAGGACTTGTCTCCCTTCCTTTTGGGGTAGCATCGTTTTTATTAAACTGAAAGAATTTTTTTCTGAATCTGATCTGAGGGCATACCCTCCCACCACCACCACCACCACCACGTTTACCATTTTTATTTGAATTTGAGTTTAGGTTTACTTAAACCCTTAAGCAAATAAAAGTGAGTGGGAGAGGGTGGGAGGGTAGCAGCTGAGCCTGCCTTCCTGGGTAATGGGAAAATGAATTAAGCCAGAGAGGAAACAGTGCTCAGAGAATGCCCTGCCTTTGCTCTGCTGTTTTATATATTTTATGATTACAAATTTGATAGCGAGTCTAAGAGTAATTTTCAAGGGCTACTGCGTGCTTTAAATTGACACACAAATATGTGACATACATATGTATGTAGATCACAAAGCCCACTATAGTTTTTTAAATCAGCCACAGTTACATGGGAGAGGGAGCTTTCCCCCCTCCCCCCCTTCTCATATTATCATAAAGGTAAAGGTAGAGAGAGACCGGTTCCCAAGGGGAGTGGACATCTAAGCCCCAGCAAGAGTGGCAGGATTATATGCAGAATGGCTTTAAAGAACTAAAATTAATAATTACATTTATAAGGGAATTGATTTTTTTTGTTTTTTACATTAAATGCTGCTAAGAAGGAATAGGAATAATTGTCCTCAGAGTGAGGCATTTGAGATAGAAGGGATAAAAGCCCCCCAAAAGTGATTACATCATTCTCCCCCTCAAGCAGTCTTAGCACAGTAAACCCGAAGATGGGTTCATCAGTGAGAAATACTTTGCCATGATAACCCTACCCCCACTCTCATATGTGGCCTCTTTCTTTTCGGAAGACACCACTTACCTTGACCATTCTTGTTAGACAGTAACATTAAAATTCTCATTAATAATGTTGACAATTATGTTGATTATTTCTGCTAATAGACATCTTCATTACTGTTAAGAATTTGCATTGTTATTCAGTAAAGTCTAGTTTTAACTTTGCAATATTCAGTAGAGATTTTGCCTTTACATTATCTTTCAATTTTGCTTTCTAATGTGATACATTTGTGACAGTGTTTAAGTTCTGAGTTTTCAGTGAATTGTGTTGGACTGAAACTAAATATCCAGAGCTTTTGATCCTTTTTGTTTTTAGTCTATATGGGAGGCATTTAAGGACTCTAAAATATACCTTAAATATATATCATTTTGATGCATGTATATGATTTCTAAACCAAGGAATGACCGGGCTATCTTAAAAACCCAGATGCACTGGGGGGGGGGCAGGGGAAGCTACGTGCTGCAGCATATCAGCTTTTGTCAACCTGCCAACAGTGGAGCGTACCATGCTGCAAGGAGTAATAAAAAAGGAATTAGAAAACTCACTGCTGGAGGAGAATAGTCAAATTAAACACCTTTTTAAAACGATGAGCATGTATACGCTGCCGTTCTATTAACTGTAGGTCCTTAGTGAGGCTGGGATTGTGCTAAGGCTGGGATAGAGGAGAAATGATGAAGCAGGAGTGGTCTGGTGACATTTTTCCGACTTGATTGGCTGGGGTGTGTGATGTAATAGGTTACAGTGCAGCCCCTTATAGGTTTTAAAATGAATTCCAAGACACCATTACAAAGAAAGCCGGAC
Organism: Hipposideros armiger; assembly: GCF_001890085.2. Taxonomy (NCBI): domain Eukaryota; kingdom Metazoa; phylum Chordata; class Mammalia; order Chiroptera; family Hipposideridae; genus Hipposideros; species Hipposideros armiger. Next base: position 708,739 of record NW_017731839.1, on the reverse strand, counting down.
TCTTTTCTTATTACTGAGCTCAGCCAAGGAAACTCTCGCACAAATGTACAACACTGTTTGGAATATGGAAGACCTGGATTTAGAATATGCTAAGACAGATATAAATTGTGGCACAGACTTGATGTTTTATATAGAAATGGATCCACCAGGTAATACTGCAGTTTTCTTGTAGAAAGCTAGTTAATTTTGTGGCATTTTATCTTATTTTTGACAACTACTGTAACAGAGCCTCTTTAGGTCTCTATTTTTGTTACTGTGTTCTAATTTAATAATTAGCTTGGTGGTAGCTTGAAAATTAAACAAATTGACTGCCTGTGGAAGCAAGCAGATCAGGCTGTGTGTGGTAAATGCTTATTCTTATTTGAATGGATATGAATGGAATTCCCGTTTTTCACTGGTGACTTTTGTTAATCAAGGTCTTTTGCGTTTGGGTTATATTGTTGTATATTGTTCCTTTAGATAAAATGATGATGCCTCCTTTGTGCTGCCTTTCGCTGTTGACAGTGGATGAGAACAGTGTGGTACTTTGCAGTGATAACACTTGATACTTTAGAAAGCATGCAAAATGTAGCAGTGATTGCAACTCAGATCTCAGTTCTAGGTGACCTGAAACTATTCTAAATCAAATGTTGAGACCTTGCCTGCTCGCTCTTATATTAAGATACTATCATGAGAAAAGAAGTTGGCTCTCTCTTACTTAGTCCTAGTCTTTATATTCTTGATAGAAGCCTGAAATAATTTTTATATAAATTAAATAGTAACAGCGCTTTAAAACTTAGGACTTAGAATTTAGCTGAAAATCCTAGACTTATTTTGCTCTCTAAATTAATTTATGTTAATTAACGTTCGCCCTCCCTCCCTCCCAATTAAGAAATTTCAAAAACACTGCAGTCTCTCATTTGTCACCAGCTGGTATATGAATACCGATTTGACATTGAGGAAAAGGAATGTGGTTTTTTAATCGGTCTTGGCATATAGAGCACAATTTAGCCAATAGAATATTAACATGGACACTAAAGAGATTTAGGTCACAGATGAGTTTCTTAAAGTGGCTATTGGCAGAACAGTGCCTGAAATACTAAGGCTAGAGAAACCTAATTCCTCCTCTTAAAACATATTGCTGTAGATGAGCTTTTTCACCATAGCAGCATTTGTAGAGAACAGAAACCAAATTTGTCTCTTATAATTAAATAAGATGATGAAATTAAAGCCAGCCCCTGTGATTCCTCCTGCTCATCTATTCATGGTTTCTTAGTTGCTTACTTGAGGTGGTTTTGACCAGGCATGAAACTTTAATATAACTAGAACCTAGAAGTAGAAAATGCTGTGACTGAAATTCATTCAAGTGGCCAGCCCAATTTATTTGTTAGTCTCTCAGCTGTTCTCTTTTTCAGTTTCTTTTCTCTGAGCCATACTCTGAAAGATTTCTGATTTTTTTTTTAAGAAAACTATCTTCCACGTTTCATGGAATTGTGAATTATTGCTACATTTCACAGTTATTCTTTTTTCTACATAGAAATGTTATTTAAAGATTAAATTTAAAATGTTCAGTTGTAGTTGGGGTTGCAACAACTTTTTCTTTCTTTTTAATCTACAGCACTGCCTCCTAAACCACCAAAACCCACTACTGTAGCCAATAACGGTATGAATAACAATATGTCCTTACAAGATGCTGAATGGTACTGGGGAGATATCTCGAGGTAAGCCTACAGAAGCATGTCGTTTTCACTGGAGATAGAGAGTTTTAGATTAAGAGAAAGAAAAGCACCAGCTTGCTAAGTTCCATTTTTAGGATATCATCCAACATAAACATGAAGCATAGTTGGTTCTCTTCCAAAGACGACCAGAGAAGTCACTGAGCCGCTGGGGAACTGTGGGTGCTGGATGCCACAAGGAATTAAATACCCGAGAAGTTTCATTATTGACAGAGATGGCTGGGAAGTACCAGGATGAAGTGACACTGCCTAAAGGCAGCGCGTAAAGTCACTCTCTAGCGGGCAAAACTCGAATTAACAGTATCTTCCACATAAAATAAAATGGCATTTTCACTCTTCGCTTTTATAAAGGGGAGTGAGGAGTTGGGAGGAAACCTTCGGATCACGACTTGCTTTGCTGATTTGTCGGTGATTCGAGTGTTTGGTTAAAAAATAAAACTTTGTACCACAGTTATACCAATAGTGAAAGTAGGTGTTTTGGTTTTGGGGTACCTGTTTGTAAAATGAGATAAAATTTATAATATTCTTATATAAAAAGTAAATTAGTGATTAATAGATATAAATCTACAGGGGCAAACGGTATATGAACTGTATCTTCTGCTCAATCCTGCTGTGAACTTAAAACTGCTCTAAAAATTAAGTCTTGTTAAACAAAACTACGCCTAAAGTCACTAAGTCCTCAAGGTGATCCCTCTCTTGTTTCTTTTCACTTCAGGGAAGAAGTGAATGAAAAGCTTCGAGACACAGCTGATGGAACCTTTTTGGTACGAGATGCATCTACTAAAATGCATGGTGATTATACTCTTACACTAAGGTGAGTCAAAGAATACAGGTAAAATTGGGGTGGTTCAAGTTGACATTAAAACACATGTCTTTAAAGAAAATTATAAAGCTATTATATTTATATTGTACTTACAGGAAAGGAGGAAATAACAAATTAATCAAAATATTTCACCGAGATGGGAAATATGGCTTCTCTGACCCATTAACCTTCAACTCTGTGGTTGAATTAATAAACCACTACCGGAATGAATCTCTAGCTCAATACAATCCCAAGCTGGATGTGAAATTACTTTATCCAGTATCCAAATACCAACAGGTAATCAAATACTCATGTTGTTATATTATTTAAATAAGATACTTTCAATGCTTAGAAAACATTTTGAAGCAGATGAATTACATGTAATGAAATTTGAAGAGCTTTGCACTTCTGATTACAAAATTAGGATTTAAGAGAGAAGCTAAATAAAATACTTTATCTGACATGGAAAAATCCTTATTTTGTTAAACAATCCGTAGTTGATTTAATACCTTATCAACTGAATTTCTTTTTCTCCTGGTCTCTAAATCCTTCTAGGATCAAGTTGTCAAAGAAGATAATATTGAAGCTGTAGGAAAAAAATTACATGAATATAACACTCAATTTCAAGAAAAAAGTCGGGAATATGATAGATTATATGAGGATTATACCCGTACTTCCCAGGTGAGTTTTCTGTGAAAATCAGATTAAAAGTCTTAGTTATTAAAACCTAACATGTATTAAAGTCAGCTTCAAAAAAAAAAAATAAAGTAAAAAAGATTGAGGTTTTGCAAATAAAGCGGGGAGAAAGAGCATTGTTGATTATTCTAGTAATTTATTCATTGTCTCTCTAAACCTTTTAAATGAAGCCTGTAAGTATCAAAATAATAAATTAACTTCACAAGATAATTGAAGAGGTTGCTGTGAGTTTTAAGTTGATTTGATGTAAGTCCTGATTGAAGAATTCTTGTTAGATTGGAAGCTAGTAATAAACTGGAAGTTCCACAAACTTGTCTAATCTCGGAAATGGAGATTTAACCATTATACCCCTGGCATGAGAAACAGAGTCCACAGTGTTGTAACGTTATCCTGGAGACTTAATCTTCTCTAGGCCATCACGTATCTGGGACCACCAGAGGGTGTAGAAGGCAACAGGGATGTCATAACTGCTGATAAAGTGGAAGGGCCTCAACAAAGATGAAACTGTAGGAAATTGTCAAGCAGTCGTCTTCCATAGATTGGGAAACTTCCCGAAGGAAATGTGTCATTTCGTGATTGTGTTGAGTTGTATGAATGAGAGTCCCATCTTGCTGAGAGTTGTTGGGTGCTGGCTAGTCATACAGATCAGACATCCTGGTAGTGCCTCGCAATAAGAAATTGCCTGTTCTACAAAAGGTGTGACATTGTCTTATTAAAATTGTGTTGCAGGAGATCCAAATGAAAAGAACAGCTATTGAAGCATTTAATGAAACCATAAAAATATTTGAAGAACAGTGCCAAACCCAGGAGCGGTACAGCAAAGAGTACATAGAAAAGTTTAAACGTGAAGGCAATGAGAAAGAAATACAAAGGTTGGTGAACCATGAGTATTTCCTTTGTCTTTGTGCTCGAGATAACCAGCATCTTCTAAAACTGCTTTCTGTGCTTTGCATAATTTAAAAACAAACAGCAGTCTTTACCTGAGGGATCGAGAGTGAATCTTTTCATACACTTGGGGAAACCTTCATGATGAACTCAGGTAATTACAGATGCATTTCTCTTGCCTATAGGATTATGCATAATTATGAAAAGTTAAAGTCTCGAATCAGTGAAATTGTTGACAGTAGAAGAAGACTGGAGGAAGACTTAAAGAAGCAGGCAGCTGAGTATCGGGAGATTGACAAACGCATGAACAGCATTAAACCAGACCTCATTCAACTGAGAAAGACAAGAGACCAATACTTGATGTAAGTATTGAAAACGGAACCCTGTAAGTGACTGATTGGTAATGGCTAAAATTAAGGATAACTTACGAATGCATTTTCTTTTTAAAACTCTTTTTCAGGTGGTTGACTCAGAAAGGCGTTCGGCAAAAGAAGTTGAACGAGTGGTTGGGCAATGAAAACACTGAAGAGTAAGTAGTTACTACGGATGGCAGGTAGCAGAAGATTTGTTTCCTTTTAGGAGAATGCATGACTTGCTTTAGTTAGAGGAAATGTGAAGGATTTTACTGAGTTTGGAACATCTTGTAGGAGAAAATGTATCCACTCAGTCTCATTACCCAGAATTTTTTAAAGGGAAAGTTTAGGGAAGAAAGATACAGATTTATTTTTTCCCATAATGCTGCAGAGTGACACTGTGTCCGTACTGATGTCCCTGAATATCTGAAAATTCCAACATATTTTTAAAACAATCAGAGATTAAAAAGAGACACAATTAGGCCTAGAAGCTTAAGTGTCTGTTTTGTTTGAATTATTTGAAAACTGGCAATCCTCCTAGTCAATCAATTTCCTGATCTAAACTGGACAAACAGGATTGTTTAATACCTTCCTCTCTGCCCAGGTAGGTGAGCACAGTTGCTGACCTCAAAACAGGAAGACTGTAACTTAGCGCTGCTAACTCTTTGTCCAGGGAGAGTCCACTGAAGGCTAAACTTGATGGAAGGAAAACTCAGTCCCGGGAGGCCGGCTGAGTCGGACCCGTGATCTCTGGTCTGACTCGCTTGTAGGAGGGGCAGAAATGAGGTAGAAGTGCTGAGAGGGCCCTTCCTAAGAGGGAGGGCGACGCAGGCTGGTGGCTCCCACGCATTTCCTTTAGGAACCTTCTCTCCTGCCTTCTTAGCCAATACTCCCTGGTGGAAGACGATGAGGATTTGCCTCATCATGATGAGAAGACGTGGAATGTCGGAAGCAGCAACCGAAACAAAGCCGAAAACCTACTGCGAGGGAAGCGCGATGGCACTTTTCTGGTCCGGGAAAGCAGTAAACAGGGCTGCTACGCCTGCTCCGTAGTGTATGTATCTCAGCAAACTGGTTTTCTTGTTAAACATCTTTTGAGGAGGTGTTTCATCCAGCCGGGGGGACAAGGATTCGAAAAAGCTCTAATCTGGAAGAATCTTACAATAATGTACAAGAGGAAGTAAAATAGGCATAAGATTTTAAAGGTCCATCTGTTACTAGAATCTAAAAGAAAGAAACCTGCTTTTTAGCTGGAAGATTGGAGATTGGGTCCCAATTCAGCAACTACATTGTTTTGTGGTTTGGGGGGCTTTTTTGAGGGGGTGGGAGAGATTCTTTTTTTATCTTTAAAATGGAAATAGCAATGCTTGGTCTTTTGCCTCCCAAGGCTAATAGAGTTAGACTCAGGTAGCTGAGAGCACCACCCACAGGTACAAAGTCTCCATCGGGCACCAGATCAAAACACTAAGAAAAAAGACCCTTGTCACTGTCCTTGAGATAATTATACCCAAGAGAAGACATTTTTGCCATATGACACATTTTGTTTATTTCTTAGTAGTCTGGGGAGTACTTTGCATGAAAAGGGAGCTTTAGATCACTCACATCATTTCAGGGCAGTGAGCATCCTCCAGGAGAGAAAGGATCTAAAAGTACATTGTATTCCGTGAGCTGCCTCCGTTTAAGCAGAGACATAGCCCCATAGCAGAGGAGGAGTGAGAAGAGCTTTGAGTAAGGGTGAGGGAATAGACTAGAGCGCCAATGCCAAGGTGGAAAGGCGTGTGGACGTTCTAGGGCCAACCTGAGAGAAGGAAGCCTACTAACAACTGTAATAATAGTACGACTCTGGTCCCAGCTCAGCAGCCCTGATGGTGACGGTTGGAAGCTACCACTTGGTGCATGCTTACTGCATTCTGGGCATTCTATCAAGCACATCATCTCATTTCTCAAAACCACCCTGTTACACAGAATTTACTCCCCTCTGCCTTTTAAACCATTTTTAAGATGAAAACCCAGCAGCTCAGTGAAGCTGGGTTACCGACGCAAGTCACTCAGCCAGTGGCAGAGCCATGAGTCTGCAGCTAAGCTAGGGCCCTTCCCTCCATGGAGCCTGGCTTGCATACAGTGCCTTTTTTGATGGTGACAATTTTGTTAAAAAACCCCTTGAGGAGTCATGAGTTGTCCTGGACAAGCTCAAAAGGCATTTGCTCTCTTTCTCCTCTCTAGGGTGGACGGCGAGGTGAAGCATTGTGTCATAAACAAAACGGCCACTGGCTACGGCTTTGCGGAGCCCTATAACTTGTACAGCTCCCTGAAAGAACTGGTGCTACATTACCAACACACCTCCCTCGTGCAGCACAACGACTCCCTCAACGTCACACTAGCCTACCCGGTATATGCACAGCAGAGACGATGAAGCACGGGCCCTCCGATCCTCCTGATCCTCCTGACGTCTAGCCACCCTGAGGCCTCTGGAAAGCACGGGGCTCCTTTTCCAGCCTGACCTGTGAATTGAGCTGCGGAAACCAAGCCGCCTGTCTTCAGATGGGACTCGAGCTTTCGACAAAAAAGTAGTAGAGGAAGACACGCAGCCTCACGCTGTGCGATGACCAGACGTTCCTAATCTGGAGTGCTTACCCTTCCTTTCCTTTTTTTATTTTTTTTTTTGGGGGGGGGGGTTAATTTAAAACCACCACAACACACAACACAAAGAGAAAAAGAAATGCAAAAATCTCTGCGTGCAGGGACATAGAGGCCTTTAACCATGGTGCTCGTTAATGCTTTCTGAAGCTTTACCAGCTCAAAGTTGGGACCTTGTAGACCAGAGGATGGATGGGGCTGAGGAGCCCTGGCCTGGGATCGCTCGGTCCAGCCTGGTTTAGCCTGGGTGTTGCTGTGCACGGCGGACCCAGACACTTCGCACTGTGGATTATTTCATTTTCTAACAAATGAACAATATGTAGCAGAAAGGCACTTCCGCTCACAGGGGACACTTTGGGAGAACGTCAAGCTCACGCGCACGTATGTTCAGAGGAAGTTCTGTTGTAGCAAAGTGCCAGAAAGTGTTTTGTTTAAACTTTTCAAAAACAAAACAAAACCCACCAACAGAAAAATGGAACTTGGAAACTAGGACTTAAAATGAAACTCAGTATATAAAATATGTACATAACATTGGATGACTAACTATCAAATAGATGGATTTGTATCAATACCAAATAGCTTCTGTTTTGTTTTGCTGAAGGCTAAATTCACAGCGCTATGCAATTCTTAATTTTCATTATCTCGGTTTTAAATGTACCTTCAGAATAAGCTTCCCCTGCCCGTTTTTGTTGCTTGAAAATACTGTTGTCTCTGATTTTTGTGTTAATATTCATTTTGTTATTCTTTTCTTTTTTTTTTTAAAGAAGAAATGTACAGGATGCCAGTTTTAAAAAGGCTTCAGAATTAAAACTATGAAATATTTTACAGTTTTTCTTGTACAGAGTACTTGGCTGTTAGCCCAAGGTTAAAAAGTTCATAACAGATTTTTTGGACTAAATGTTTTGTTGGGCAGTGCCTGATAAGCTTCAAAGCTGCTTTATTCAATAAAAAAAAAAAAGAGAGATATATGACTATGACAAAGTATCGCTGAGTTCAACAATGTTGTTTCAAGACTCTTAAAATACGGTACCTGACAATGTTTGTTTCATAAAGAATTGTGAACTTCTTGGATCTAGGGAGGGGGGATGTAGCAAAGGGATGTACAGGTGGGGTGCAGGGAGGGGTGGCGTCTCGGTATGCACTTTCTCTTTCTCATGATTGCAGAAGAAGTAACTAACTGCAAAGGGAAGTTGCTTATCCTTCAGTCTTTTCCCACTTTGATCTGCTAGTTACCAATTGTGACAATTACAAACCTACCAGGACTCTTAACACAGTGCAGCTGGTCAGATATTTCAGTTCTTAGGAAGGAAGTTAAGACTCCGGGAACAGCGTTCCACCTTTGTTTGGAACACTGATTTCAAGGTATAATCGCTACATGTAGAAAATGTATCTTTTTAACATTAGACTACCATTACAGCCCACTAACATTCATTTTAGAAAGCATGATCTGAAAAAATATTTTTGTCTGGATGTTTGTTATTTTCCAAGCTTTCCGTTCACTTGAGATCATAAAGCAAATAGGCATGATCGTAACTGTTACTGCTCTGGGGCTTGTGTGGAGCTCATTAAAGTCATGGCCATTTCAGGAATCATAATAACAGTCCTTCTCATTCATCCAAATAATTGTGTGTGTTATACTCCACTGTGGGGAAAAGGAAGGGGTTGTTAGAGTCATCTTTCCAATTTAGGGCAAGCATGAGGGGCCTCTCTGCTTCACAGATGCAAAAGCCTGTGTTCACTGGAAATTGGACATGTGTTGGGAGGAATAAAGGATGATTATAATCATGGTCCCTATGCTGGGAGATTAAAACGAAATCTTACAATTTCAGTTTTCCCCTCTCAACATTAGATTCATCCACACCTTTATTTCTCTTCCCGGCAAATATTGGGGTGAGGGGATTTCATTTTGCTAATGTTGTTCCTTTTTAAGTCTTTCAAAAGAATCCTTCTAGCAGCTGAGTTAATCAACTGTAGAATGTATTTTTTTCCCCCTCTGTACGCATAGCTACTCATATCAAGAGCAGTATTCAGTCTTACAGCCAGACTGACAGCCCTTAAACTTGACTATACTGATCTGACCATCTCCCTCTCATCTCCAGACAATTGATGATTTCCCTGGTATGAGTCTGTGAGTGTCTGGTTTAAATCTATCCTTCCATGTCACATAGAAGTCTAACCGTTAATAGTAGTTGATAAACTAGGGGTTTTTGTTGTTTTAGTTTTTGGTAGCACATCCATGTATGCTATTCAGTATAAATTTTCATTTCTATAATATAAGATCTGAGATGGAATGTTTCATGAACAGCTATGTTTCATTAACAGTTTTGTTAGTGTTTTTGCTTCAACACTTCGCAAGATGACATGGTATTAGGCACCTGCCTTATTTTTGCATCTCACAAGCATACACAGTAGATTTCCTTTGAACTGCAAGGGCAGGATTCCTCGTTCCATATCACAGTGCGTTACACCATACCCATGATGTGACACCTCTGCCAAATGCCTGCTTGTGTGTAGCATGCCCACCACACACGTCCTTCTAGATGTTTGACTAACAGGACTCCTGGGTTCATTCAGACACTCATCTCCTAACAACGTTGTCTCAGTGGCTCAAGAGTATGAATGGATACAGCAGAGGCACTCTGATACATGCTTTTTATCCATGCATTGATTTTCCCCGCCCAGTCTACCATCCTAAAAATAAAAGCCAGAAGCTAAGCTGCAAAGAGGCTGTGACAGGGCTAGAGAAGTGGAAGCACTGGGACCTGATATTAGGAGAGAAAAATTATAACCACGTGAAAAGGCAAAAAGCAAGTGTTTGCAACATCTGACAACTTCACGGCCCTTGATATATGTATATATGTATATGTGCATGGACTGTTTCCAGTACACCTTTCAACCAAAACAGATCCACAGTCGTTGAGTTCAAGTACATAACAAGCAAACGTCTAGTCCAGTTCTTGTATATGTGTATGGGTTGTTGTTTTTTTTCCTCTGAAGTTGCTTTGTTTTGTCTTATAAAAGTGAAAATTGTTTGCAAGTGAAGTGAGAAGTTCATAATTCTTTGGCTTTTTTTTTCCTGTTTTTAAAAGCTACTCCTTTTGGGAAGCTGGTCTGGATGACCTGCTTAACTTGGAAATCGTCGTTTTCAGTGTGTCAAGTCAAAATGTGTTTATGTGAGCTGTCACTGTAGAGAACCAAGTGCTTTGTCATATAGCTGGTTATGAACTAGTAACGTGTTTGGAAAGTCCTACTGATGTTCCTTATTGGGAGAAAAATTCTGCTGGTTTTAACAACTGTGCTTTTGCTATGCATGGTATCCAAGTCAGTTGGAAAGCAGACCCTGCAATTTGAGTTCAGGGTCATGTAAGAATGGGGCAGTTTAAAGCACAATGCCTCACATGGGACAAAGTTCCAAAATACTAAATTCTTATTTTTTAAAAATATAGTTACATAAAATACTAGTATTAGGAGTAAGAAGGGAACAGAATTGGGTTCATTGGAAACACTATCCAACTTAACATTAAACTTGTCACCATGAGATAGCATTAGCTGCCCAGGATGCTGCTAATAAAAAAAAAAAACAAAAAAACAAAAAATTCATTTCTATCTGTGTATTTTTTAAAGCTACGATCTGTTCAATGTTTTTACAAATCTGTTTATATGACATTGTTAAAATAAAGTTGGTCTTTTGACGAGAGGGAGGATGTCATGGTCAGTTGTAATTTTGCCTTTACAAGGCAACTGGGTGGGGGCGGGGGGAGTGTGCCTCCTTGACATTTGGTTGAAGCTATAGATTTAATGGAGCTATGTCTTGTTGTTTTAAGTTGCTTAATGCATTGTATTAGGTCTTCAAACAGAATAAAGGTTGTTTTGAAACTTAAGTAATGGTTTGAAATTTCAGTTTTCCCCTAAGAAATATTTCTAAATCCACTCTTGCTCATTTGGTTAAGAAAAGTTGCTGTTGCTATATAGTCTGTCACCCACCCCCTTTCATTATTATTTTTTAAAGTGAGAGGGACATTAAGAGTGGTCACATGAATGGTAGCTCAGTGTTGTTTACATAATTACACTATATCCTTAATGATGACAAGAAATACCTCTAGGTGACGTCATCCCAAGGCATGTTCTTGCTATAAGAAAACAAGATTGTTCACTGTCCCTCAATCCCTCTCCTCCACCATCCATCTCCAAACCTTCCGAGTCGTTCTCTACTCACTAGGGTTTGTGAAGGAATTGGTTTAGCCTCTCTGTCCTGCACTCTGCATGTTTTGAACAGTCACAGTGCAGGGATGGTGCCGCATATAGAGTGGGACACAGTTTTGTAGACGGAGCTAACCAAGCACCCTCCAGATTCAGGTTTCACAGTGTAGCATCTAGTCAATGTATACAAATTTCTTTTTGCATGTTTCTAATATTTTCTTATTAGTTTCAGTCATACAGAACAATATAGCAATCAGACATTTATACCCCTCACAAAGTGATAACCCCAACAAGTCTACTGCCCACTGGACATGGTACAGTTGTGAGAGCATCCGTGACTATATCCCCATGCTGCACTACACATCCCTGTGACTGTTTGTTTTTTTATTACAGTCGACATTCAGTAATATATTAGCTTCAGGTGTACAGCATAGTGGTTAGACATTTCATTTATGAAGTGATCCCCCAATAAAGCTACCCATCTTGACACTATACATAGTTTTTATAATACTATTGCTTGTATTCCCCATACTGTACATCCTGTGACTCTCCTGTAACTCTCAATTTATACTTTTTAATCCTTTCACCTTTCTCACCCAGTCCTTCAACCCTGCTCCCATCTAGAAACCATCAGTTGGTTTTCTATATCTATGGGTCTATTTTTTTGCTTGTTTATTTTGTTATTTAGATTCTACATGTAAGTGATGTCATTTGGTATGTGTCTTTCTCAGTGTGACTTATTTCACTTTGCATAATACCCTCTAGGTCCATGCATGTTGTTGCAAATGGTAAGATTTCATTCTTTTTCGTGACAGAGTAATATTCCATTGTATATATGTACCACATCTTCTTTATCTAGTCCTCTATTGATAGGCATTTCGATTGTTCCCATATCTTGACTATTGTAAATAGTGCTGCAGTGAGCATAGGGGTGCATATATCTTTTCAAATTAGTGTTTTGGATTTCTTCAGATAAATACCCAGAAGTGGAATTGCTGGGTCATAAGGTAGTTCTATCTTTAATTTTTTTGAGGAACCTCCATACTGTTTTCCATAGTGGCGACACAATTTACATTCCCACCAACAGTGCACGGGAGTTCCCTTTTCTCCACACCCTTTTCCAACACTTTTTTGTTGATTTATTGATGATGGCCTTTCTGACAGGTGTGAGATGATATCTCATTGTGATTTTTATTTGCATTTCTCTGATGATTAGTGACTTGGAGCATCTTTTCATATGTCTTGGCCATCGGTATGTCCTCTTTGGAGAAATGTCTATTCAGTTCCTCTATTTGTTAATTGGATTTTTTTGGTGTTGTATGAATTTTTTTTAAATAACTTTTACCTATTAACTCCTTATCAGATGCATCGTTGGTGAATATCTTCTCCCATTCCATAGACTATCTTTTCATTTTGCTGATGGTTTCTTTTGCTGTGCAGAAACTTTTTAGTTTGATGTAGCCCCATTTGTTTATTTTTTCTTTTGTTTCCCTTGCCCACGGAGATATGTCGGTAAAAATATTACTAAGGGTAATCTCTGAGAGTTTACTGCCTATGTTTTCTTCTAGGAGTTCTGTGGTTTCGGGTCTTACATTTAAATCTTTAATCCATTTTGAGTTTATTCTTGTATATGGAGTAAGAAGATGGTCCACTTTCATTTTTTTGCATGTATCTGTCCAGTTTTCCCAGCACCATTTATTGAATAGAATGTCTTTACCCCAATGTATATTCTTGCTTTCTTTGTCATAGATTAAGTGACGACAAAGCATGGATTTATTTCTGGCCTCTCTATTCTGTTCCATTGATCTATGGGTCAGTTTTTATGCCAATACCATACTGTTTTGATTACTATGGCCTTGTAATACATATAGTTGGATATCAGGTAGCATGATACCTCCAGCTTTGTTCTTTCTCAGATTGCCATGACTATTTGGGGTCTTTTATGGTTCCATATAAATTTCAGGATTATTTGTTCTGGTTCTGTGAAAAATGCCGTTGGTATTTTGATAGGGATTGATTGAATCTATAGATTGCTTTGGGAGTATGGACATTTTAACTATATTAATTCTTCCTATCCATGAGCATGGTATATGCTTCCATTTATTTGTACGTTTATTTTCTCTCTTCAGTGTCTTATAATTTTATGAGTACAGAGCTTTTACCTCCTGGGTTAAATTTATTCCTAAATGTTCCTGTTTTTTTTTTTTTATACAATTGTAAATGGGACTATTTTCTTAATTTCTCCGGGAGTTCATTATTAGTATATAAAATGCAACCAATTTCTGAATATTAATTTTATATCCTACTTTATTAAATTCACTTATCAGTTCTTAATAGTTTTTTTGTTGGAACCTTTGGGGTTCTCTATATATCGTATGTCATCTGCAAATAATGACAGTTTTACTTCTTCCATTCTAATTTGGATGCTTTTTCTTCCTTTTTCTTGTCTGATCGTTGTGGCTAGACGTTCCAGTACTATGTTGAATAAAAGTGGTGAAAGTGGACACCTTTGACTTGTTCCTCATCTTAATGGGAACGCTTTTAGCTTTTCTCCACTGAGTGTGATGTTAGCTGTGGGTTTGTCATATATGGCCTTTATTATGTTGAGATATGTTCCCTCTGTTCCCACATTGCTAAGTTATCATAAGTTGATGCTGAATTTTGTCACTCTTTTTCTGCATCAGTTAATATGATCATATGATTTTTATTTTTCATTCTGTTTATGTAGTGTATGTTAATTGATTTGCAGATATTGAACCAATCTTGGCATACTAGGAATAAATCCCACTTGATCGTAGTGTATGATCTTTTTAATGTGATGCTGAATTCGGCTTGCTAGTATCTTGTTGAGGACTTCTACATCTATGTTCATTAGGGATATCAGCCTGTAATTCTTTTTTTTAATAATGTCTCTGTCTGGTTTTGAAATCAGGGTAATGGTGGCCTTACAGAATGAGCTTGGGAGCCACCCTTCTTCTTGAATTTTTTGGAATAGTTTGAGAAGAATAGGTGTTAATTCTTTGTATTTTCTTAAATTTTTTTGTATTTCTGTGGTGTGTTGTCACTTCTCCTCTTTTTGATTTTATTTGAGTCCTCTCTTTTTTTCTTGATGAGCCTGGTTAATGGTTTATCAACTTTGTGTATCTTTCCAAAGAATCAGCTCTTGGTTTCATCAATCTTTTGTATTGTTATTTTTAGCCTCTATTTCATTTATTTTCACACTGATCTTTATTATTTCCTTTCTTCTACTCACTTTGGGCTTTCTTTCCTATTCTTTTCGCAGTTCCCTTAGGTATAAAGTTAGTTTGAGAAATTTCTTATTTCTTGAGGTAGGCCTGCATTGCTATGAATTTCTCTTGTAGGATGGCTTTCACTGTGTCCCACAGATTTGGGGTCATTGTGTTTTCATTTTCATTTGTCCCAAAGGATTTTTTTGTTTCTTCCTTGAGCTCATTGTTGACCCATTCATTGTTTAGTAGCATGTTATTTAGCCTTCAAGTGTTTGTGGGGTTTTTCAATTTTTTTTTTGTTGTTGTAACTGATTTTCTAGTTTCAGACCATTGTGGTCAGAGAATATACTTGATATGATTTCAATCTTCTTAAATGTAATGTTTTGTAGCCTAACATGTGGTCTATCTTGGAAAAGTTCATGTGCACTTGAAAAGAATATATATTCTTCTGCTTTGGGGTGAAATGCTCTAAAAATATCAATTAAATCCATCTGATCTGGTGTGTTATTTAAGGCGGCTGTTTCCTTGTTAATTTTCTGTCAGAAGATCTGTCCATTTATGTCAATGGGTGTTAAAGTCCCCTATTATGATTGTGTTACTATCACTCTTTTATATAGGTAAATACTTGTTTTGTATATTTAGGTGCTCCTATATTGGGTGCATAGATGTTTACTAATGTTAAGTCCTCTTGTTGAATTGATCCCTTTATCATTATGTACTGTCCTTCTCTGTCTATTATAGTCTTCATTTCAAAGTCTATTTTGTCCAATATATTGCTATCCCAGCTTTTTTTGTTTCCATTTGCATGAAATATCTTTTTCTATCCCTTTACTTTCAGCCTATGTATGTCTCTTGATCTGAGGTGGGTCTCTTGTAGACAGAATACGCATGGATCTTGTATTCTTATCCATTCAGCTCCCCTATGTCTTTTAATTGGAGCATTCAATCCATTTACATTTAAACTGATTATTGATAGGTACATAGCTATTGCCATTTTATTATTCATACTATTGATCTTCTGTTTGGTTTCCCCCCTTCTTCTGCTTAAAATGGTCCCCTTAGCACTTCTTGTAATACTGGCTTAGTAGTAATAAATTCCTTTAGCTTATTCTAGGAAGCTCTATTATCTCTTCAATTTTAAATGATAGCCCTGCTGGGTAGAGCAGTCTTGATTGTAGGGTCTTTGCTTTTCATCACTTTGAATATTTACTGCCATTCCCTTCTGGCCTGCAAAGTTTCTGTTGAGAAATCAGCTGATAGTCTTATGGGAGCTTCCTTGTAAGTGACTAGTTGTCTTTCTCTTGCTGCTTTTAGGATTCTCTGTCTTTAACCTTTGTCATTTTAATTATAATGTGTCTTGGTGTGGGCTTCTTTGGGTTTATCTTGTTTGGGACTTTCTGCACTTCCTGGGATTGTGTCTATTTCCTTTGTCAGGTTAGGGAAATATTCAGTCATTATTTCTTCAAATAGATTCTCGATCCCTTACTCCCTCTCTTTTCCTTCTGGTACTCCTATGATGTAAATGTTGCCATGCTTGGTGTTTTCTCAGTGATCCCTTAAACCATCTTCACTTATTTTTTTTATTCTTTTGTTGTTGTTTCGAATGGGTGTTTTCTGCTACTTTGTCTTCTAAAACACTGATTTGATCATCTGCTTCATCTAATCTGTTGGTGATTCCTTGTAGTGCATTCATTCTTCATTTCAGTTATTGTATTCTTTATTTCTGACTGGTTCTTTGTGATGGTTTCAATGTCCTTCTTTATGTTTCCTATCTCCTTGTTGAAGTTCTCACTGCTTCTTAAGCATTCTTCTAACCAGTGTTTTAAACTTTGACTCTGGTAGGTTGGTTGACTCTTTCATTTAGTTCAATTTCTGGAGTTTTCTCCTGTTCTTTAATTTGGGACGTGTTTGTTTTGTTTTCATTCTGGTTGCTTCTCTGTGTTTACTTCTATGTATTAGGTAGATCTCCTGTGTCTCTCAGTATTTGCTGGGTGGCCTTATGTAGTAGGTGTCCTGTGTGGTCTAGTGGCGCAGCCTCTCTGATCACCTGTGTGTGTGTTCTAGGAGTGTCCCTTGTGTGTGTTGTGTGTATTCTCCTGTTGTAGTTGAGCTTTAACTGTTTTTGGTGCATTAGTAGGTGGGATTGACTCAGGCTGACTGGCTGTGAGGATTGTCTATGCCCACATGTATGAGCTGCTGTGTGGGGGCTGACTCCTCAGAGAGGGATTCACCCACATGGGCTCTTGTGCCTGCTGATACCACCCTTTGGGTGTGCCAGTTGTGGGGCTAGGCAGGTGGTGCTCTGCTGTGGTCTGAGGCCAGCCTCTGGGTATGTTGTTTCTTGTGTCTCTCGGGAGGGGCTCCCATGCAGGCCAATTTCACCTTTGCCTGTGAGCAGCCTGGGGTGATCTGGAAGGAACTATAAAGCTACTTGCAGTTGGCTACTGCCTATATTGGACCTGGAGGCATGTGGGGATGGCCTCACTGTGGAGTGAGGACAGCTGACACCAGCATCAAGCCTGGGGCAGCTTAGCAAGAGGCCCAGAGTCCCCCTAGGCCTGTTGCTACCTGTCTGCAGCCTGTAAGGCTCCGCGGCTGAAAGAGCCTTCTTAGGTGTGCAGGCCAGGCTGGTTGACCCAGTGTTGACAGTGCCCTCAGCGATGTCGCCCTAGTTGGGTGGGACAGTGTCCCAGGGAGTTACTGGGTGTGGCCAGTGGTTTTTATAAAGTTAATACAGATTCAGCTTCTGTACTAGTACCAAGCCTGGGGCCACTCCGCAAAACACCCTGAGAACAGTGGCCAGCCACCACTTGCCTCATGCCTATAGATCCCAGAGAGCTGCCCAAAAAGGGCTGTAGCACAAGCTAGGGCTAGCCACCCACCCCTGAAATATTCCCAGGCCACTGTGGGCCATCTGCTGCTGTACAAGTCTCCTACAGCTTGCAGGCTGGCTTCCCAGGAGCTGAGGGTGCCCTGGGCAATGCCCCACTAGCTGGATGAGGCCCAAGGAAGTCACCAAGGTGGTGCACATACATGTGGATTTTACAAGACCAGTGCAATCTCAGATGGTGGTGGGTTCAACACCGGAAAGATGACGCCCTCCTTTAGGTTACACATGAGATTGGCTCCACACAGGGATAATGGCAGTTGTCTCTCTAGCCATCACCCTGCAGCCACACAACTCCCCGTATATCTCTGGCACCTCTCAAGTCACCATCCCTCTGCCAGAGCCCAGGATGAGTGCCTGTGAGTAAGTGAGTCTATGCATGGGCCCTTTAAGAGGGTGTCTGTGTTTCCAGCTGCCTGCCATCTCACAGGGACACACAGACAGAATCCTTGCTTGATTTCACTGCCAGAAGTTATAGGACTCCTTCCTAGCACAGGACCCCTGGACTAGGGAGCCCAGTGTGGAGCAGAACCCCTCCATCTTACCTCCACCACCAAGGTGTCCCTCCCACTGTTCAATCACTACCTGTGGATTTGGGGTCAGCCCATTTTGAGTCTCCACCCCAGACTACCAGTCTTGACGTGGCCTCTTCTTTATATCCTTAGTTTTAGGGATTCTGTTCATCTAGTCTTCAGATGATTCTCAAGGTTGATTTTTCTATAATTTAGCTGTGATTTTATGTGATCCTGGGAGGCAGCAGGCATAGTATTTACCTATTCCACTATCTTGGACATGTCTCCTTATACAAACTGTTCTTAATCTGAAATCATTTTGTTTTTATTACTGAACAAATTTATGAGAATGCCACTCTGCCTATATATGACACTTGCTTTACATGTAGGCACAGTGAGGGTCCTAGACATGAAGACATGGTCTAGTGATGGAGATGAGGGGGACACATACATAATTAGTCATGGCAACAATGAGTAACATTTACTGAGTGTGGAAATAACTCTGAGATTCATATCCTATTTTTCTCCTGCTCTGTTCTGTACCACAGAGAACTATATTCCCGGGGTCTTTTGCCCTCTTGCTTCTACGTAGTGAGTATCTGTGGCTTCAGCTTCTGCTAGACAGACCGTCTGTCTTACTATACTCTCTCAGTAGAAGCCTCTGGTTTCTGAGCTCTGGTAACATTGCCTCCTTCCATTTTTACTCTAGTCCAAGGTGTGATAGCTGCTTTCTGCTGTGGCTAAACCTCTAGTTGCTCTCATCACCCTCTGTTTGGTTTCTGAGTCTTTCCATCATCTGAGTAACTTTCTCTTTATTGAACTCTCTCTACAAGAGCTAGAGTTATTTCTTTTTTTTTTCCCTGACTGGTCTCTGGCTGCTATGTCAAGTGATTTTTAACCATTAAACACTTCGTATGTGTTATCTGATTTAACCCTTCCACAATCATGAATTAGAAGATAATATCCTCACATTCTACAAATGAGAAAACTGATATATAGATGTTAAATAACTTAATATCTTACAGCAGTTAAAACAGAGTAGAGCACCTAGGCAGTTTCATTCACACCAGAGCTCTTCACCCTTGTGCTGTAACAGCTTTCCAATGGAAAATGCACTAGGAAGTTCAAAGAAAAGGTCACTAGTCATCCTTCCTGCTGGGGATCTAACCACGTGGCTCTCAACTGATGGATAGTACACAGTAGCCAATGCTAAATGGCAGGAAATGGGATGGTTTGCTTTATACCAATGGTTCCCAAAGTGTGGTCCCCAGACTAACAGCATTAGCATCACCACCACTTGGAAATCTGTTAGAAGTGCAAATTCCAGGACCCCCACCATAACCAACTAACTATGAGAGTAGGACCCAGCAAATCTGTTTCAACAAGCTCTCCGGGTGATTTTAACACATGCTAAAAAGTTTGAGAATCACTACTTAAGGTCACCCGATTGTTGAAATAATACTTCCAGTATTTTAATCAAAAACTATTACCATTAATGAGTGATATAAATATATTTTACTTTATGTAATTTATGCTCATAGTATAGATTCTATACAGGAAAGATAATCAACTGATTTACAGCTCTGGAGCCTCAGGCTTGTCTTAGCTCTGTCTTTAACCAGCTATGCAAACTTGACCAACTCAGTTTATCTGTCTAGGCTTCCAACTCCATATCTGTGAAATAAGGTTATGAGTTTAGATATACTCTAGAAGTAGTCCTGGAGACAATGTTGTGACTGGATGTACTGAATGAGAATACTCAATCCCCGAGTTCTCTATTTACAATTTGACCACAATTACAATCCACAACATGACTGGTGAGTACAGACTACTACAGTTGATTGAGTACTAGCCCTTTGTGTTGTCAATGATGATGGTCAAGAAAGCATTAGCAGAATTAGGGTTCACTTGTCTTGCTGATGTCTTAAAGCTACAGTAAGTGAGTGAAAATGGACAGCCAAATTCTTGATAATATGGAGGGGAATGTGCTTGGAAATGACACTTTGCCCAACTATCAAAAGCACAAGACACTGAGTTAGAGAACTTGGCCTACTAAGTCCTCTGGGGCATGGTGGGAGGCAGGTAAGTGTAAATATACTATGTTAAGACCTGATACTGTGTCAGCCCATTAAAGAAACTTTTTTCTGAACTTGTTCTTTAATAAATCTGTCTAAGAGTCCTATAAAGACTTAAATGTAAGACCTGAAACCATGAAGCTCCTAGAAGAAAACATAGGAAAACAAGCTCTTTTACATGGGTCTTCACATGATTTTTTAATATGACACCTAAAGTACAAGCAGCAAAATACAAAATAAGGAAGACTACATCAAACTAAAAAGCTCTACATAACACACACACAAAAAAAAAATCAACAAAATGAAAAAGCAACCTATGCAATGGGAAAAAAAATATTTGCAAAACATATATCTGTAAAAGGATTCATATCCAAAATATATAAAGAATGCATACAACTCAATAGCAAAAAAACAATAATCCAATTTAAAAATAGGCAAAGGACTTAAACAGACATTTTTTTTCCAGAGAAGATATGGCTAGCATTGGCAAGAGATGACACCAAGATGCTGATGTAGGTTGTTCCTGACTCAGTTGTTCCTCTTGTGAGGGGCAGCAAACCATTATTCACAGACAAGACACCATTGAGAGAATCCTAGAACTCAGGAGTGAGGCAGAACCACCCCCTTGCACCACAGAGAACAAGAGAGGCTACATTAGAAGGGTAAGAGGGACAAGTACTCGCTGACTGCATTGCCCCTTCTTCAGGCCAGTGCAGCACCACACCAAGAAGTCTCCCTTGAGCTCCTTGAGCCTACAGTTCCTCCAGTGGGAAATGAGAGCTCAGAAGTGACATCTAGCCCCCAACCTCCCCATATTTTGTGGATCACTTCTGGTTTTGCTACACAGGAATCACAGGGGAATCTAAAGAACTCAACACTGGGAATCTGATTGTGGCAGAGAAGAGGGGAGGATCTTCCAACATCCAGCACTCGGATCTTGACAGACCAAGCTCCTACCTGCAGAGCACAAGTTATTAGTTCCAGCCAGCAGCTTTACTCATCTGCAAAACCAACTCGGTGGCACAGCCTGGCCAGGGTACTTAGCAGGGTGCAGTTCTGCCTGATTTGGGTCCTCAAATGAAGACTTTCGTTGATCCTAGAGTTTGGTCTACCACACCTAGGCAGAAGAGCTGAGTCTAGCCCCACCCATGGGAAAGTGTGGCTCCAGCCCCATCTGACAGAAAGGGCTGTCAAGAACACCTGGAATCTATGTAATCAAGCAATGCTCAAGCTGATAGGTAGGCAGGCAGAGCCAATCACCCCCAGAGCAAAGCCAATGGCCCTGTACAACCAGAGAATTGGGGGGTAGAGGTCAGCAAACAAACAACAAACATTTGTGGCCTTGGAACTGCTTTCTCCCACCATGTCTGAGCAAGGAAACTAATTCATAGCCCTCTTATTGCTGAATACAGCCTTCAGCCTGCTTGACCAGAGAATCTTACCAGAGCACATGGGAAGCTGTGTAGCCCATCCAACAGCCCTGCTTAAAGTGGGACTTGAACAGAGAGCACAGCCCATAGCTTTCCCTATCTGCAGAGCAGAGCCAGTGGCCTTATCTGACCAGGATATTCAGTGCACTCTCACCTGATTTGGGTCCCCAAACAATGAGCTGCACAGTCCCTGCATCCCATCCTGCTGGCCTGCTAGGGTGGAGAAGATAATTCGTAGTCCCACCTACTGCTGAGGATAGTACCCAGTCCTGACTATCTAGTCAGCCTGACCAGAGAATCCAGGCAACCATAGATCCCATTCTACAGCCTCACTTGGGCAGGGAACCAAGTCAGCAGTCCTATCCAGCTGTTCGCAGATAGTGGCACACACCACCCACCCCCAACCTCAGAAATCAAACAGTTGCCTCGCCCCAAAATAGACCCTAATAGCAGGCCCCATCTGCCCAAGGACCTTGCCAGCAGAAATACCCAGAAATCTAAACTGAGCTGACTGGTGAAAAACTCTCTGCCAAAGTGAACCTGCAAAGTCTGGAAGAGGAGACCACTTACTCAAATACACAGGTATCAACATAAAGAATCAAAGGTCAAGAAAAAGCAGGTAAATATGACACCATAAAAGGGAACTAATAAAACTCTAATAACTGACCCTAAAGAAATAGAGATCTGTGGACTATGAAAAAATTCAGAATTCTCTTAAAGAAATTTAGTGAAAATTTAGACTGACAACTAAATTAAACTAGGAAAACAGTGCATGAACAAAATGAGAAACTTAACAAGTAAATAGAAACCACTAAAGAAAAAAAAACAGAAGTATTAGAGGTGAAAAATACAATAATTGAAATGAAGAATTCAATAGAGAGCTGCAAAAGCAGATTTAACCATGCAGAAGAAAGAATAAGCTATCTGGTAGATGAGACATTTGAACACTGACCCATCAGAAGCAAAAAGACAAAAAGAATGAAAAAGAGTGAAGAAAACCTATGAGACTTATGGGACAATGAAAAGAAACAACATTCATATTATGGGAATTCCAGAAGGAGAAGAGAGAAAGGGACAGAAAGTATATTTAAAGCAATAATGGCTGAAAACTTCCTAAACCTGGGGAGAGAAGCAGACATCCAGATCCAAGGGGCCCAAAGAATACCAAATAGTTTGAACCCAAATAGGGTTACACTGGGACACATTATAATTAAATTGTCAAAAGTCAGAGTCAAAGAATTTTAAAAGCAGCAAGAGAAAAGAGAACTTACGTTGTTATCAATCTGAAACAGACTGCTTTAGATATATTGTTATATGTAAACCTCATGGTATCCACAAAGCAAATACCTATAGTAAATAGACAAAAGAGAAAGAAATATAAGCACAACTAAGGAAAGACATCAAACCACAAAGAGAGCAAGAGGGAAGGAAATACAAAAACAGCCAGAACATAAATAGAATGGCAATAAGCATATACCTATCAATAACTACTTTAAATGGACTAAATTTTTCCAATCAAAAAAACAGTAACTGAATGGATTAAAAAAAAAAAAAAGACACATCTATATGTTGCCTAAAAGAGACCCACCTTAGATATAAGGACACACAAAAACTGAAAGGGGTAGAAAAAGATATTTCATATAAATGGAAACCAAAAGAAAGCTGGAATAACTATACTAACATCAAACAAAATAGACTTTACAACCAAGACTGTAATAAGAGACAAAAAAGGGCATTAAATAATGATAATTTCTTTACCTATATCTTCAGGTAAGAAAGGAAGTCATTGGGGGCCAGATCAGGTGAGTAGGGAGGATGTTCCAATACAGTTATTTGTTTACTGGCTAAAAACTCCCTCACAGACAGTGCCGTGTGAGCTGGTGCATTGTCGTGATGCAAGAGCCATGAATTGTTGGTGAAAAGTTCAGGTTGTCTAACTTTTTCACGCAGCCTTTTCAGCACTTCCAAATAGTAAACTTGGTTAACTGTCAAGTTGGCACAAACTCATAATAAATAATACCTCTGATATCACAAAAAGTTTAGCTACATTGTTGCAATGCATTCGCGAACTTAATTGTCAGAAGAATATCATTAACCGCCAGGAAAATACAAATTAAAACCACAATGAGATATCACCTCACACCTGTTAAAATGGTTAATATCAAGAAGTCAAGAAATAAGTGTTTGCCAGGATGTAGAGAAAAAGGAACCCTTTTTTGGTGGGAATGTAAAATTGTGCAGCAACTATGAAAATCAGTATGGAGGTTCCTCAAATAATTAAAAATTTAAAAAGAATTAACATTAATCTTTCTCAAATTTTTCCAAAAATATTGAAGAGAGTACACTTCCAAACTCATTTTAAAAGTCTAGCATTATCCTAATACCAAAGCTAAAAAAGGATATTACCAGAAAACAAAACTATAGACCAAGGTTCCTGATGAATATAGATAAAAAAGCTCTTAAAAAAATACTAGCAAACCAAATTCAGCAGTATGTTAAAAGGATCATTCACCATGATCAAGTGAGATTTATACCTGCGACACAAGGAGTTTCAACATAAGCAAAACCAAAGTGATACATCACTTTGATTAACCGAACAAAAGAAAAAAAAATATGATCATCCCAATAGATGCAGAAAAAAAGCATTTGACAAGATTCAACATCTGTTCATGATCAAAATTCTAATAAATTAGATATATAAGGAATGTACCTCAACTTAATAACGGCTATACATGATAAGCCCACAGCTGATATCATACTCAATGGTGAAAGGTCAAAAGCTTTTCCTCTAAGATCAGTAACCAAAACAAGGGTTCCCACTCTCACCATTCCTATTTAATATAGTATTGAAGTCCTTGCCAGAGCAACCAAGCCAGAAAAAGAAATAAAAGGCATCAGAATTGGAAAAGAACAAGTAAAATTGTCTCTGTTGGTAGATAACATAACTATATATAGAAAATTCTAAACTCCACCAAAAAAACTGTTAGATCTAATCAACAAATTCAGTAAAGTAGCAGAATACAAAAATGAGCATACAAAATTAGTAGCTTTTACTAACAACAAATTACCTGAAAAAGGAATAAAGAAAACATTACCATTTACATTACAATAGCATTAAAAAAATACTTAAGAATAAACTTAACCAAGGAGGTGAAAGATCTCTATTCTGGAAACTACAAGACATTGTTGAAAGAAATTTAAGAAGACACAAATAAATGGAAAGGTATCCTGTGTTCATGGATTGGAAGAGCTGATACTACCAAAAAGCCAGGTATAGATTCACTAAAATCTCTATCAAAATTCCAAAGGCGTTTTTCATAGGAGTAGAGAAAAAAATCCTAAAATTTACATGGAACTACACAAGACCCCAAATAGCCAAAGCAATCCTGAGAAAGAACAACAAAGCAGGAGGCATCACACTTCCTGATTTCAAGCTATACTATAAAGCTAAAGTAATTAAACAGTATAGTACTGGTATAAAAACAAACAGATCAATGAAACAGAATTGAAAGCCCAGAAATAAACCCAACTAATATTTTGAAAGGGAGCCACAAATACTCAATGGAGAAAAGGCAGTCTTTTCAATAAATGTTGCTGGTAAAACTGGATATTCACATGTAAAAAAATAAAACCAGACTCCTATGTTACACCACTCACAAAAATTAATTCAAAATGGATTAAAGACATAAACGGAAGACCTAAAACTTGTAGAAGAAACTCGTAGAAGAAAACATAGGAAAAACCTCTTTGACATGAGTTTTCACAATAATTTTTTGGATATGACACCTAAAGCACAAACAAAAAAATAAAAAATAAATAAGTGAGGCTAAAAAACTTCTGCATAGCAGAGGAAACAATCAACAAACTGAAAAGACAACCTACAAAATGGGAAAATATATTTATTAACCATATATCTGATAAGGGGTTACTATAAAAAAATATAGCAAGATTTACACATATACAACTCAATAGCAAAAAAATCCCCAAATAATCCAATTTTAAAATGGGCAAAAGACCTGAATAGATATTTTTCCAAAGAAAATATATGAATGGCCAACAGGTACATGAAAAGGTGCTCAACATCACTAGTCATTAAGGAAATGCAAATGAAAACCGCAATGAGATACCACTTTCACACCTGTGAGAATTGTCATCAAAACAAATAAAAAATATTAGTAGTAACAAGTGCTGGTGGGGATGTGGAGAAAAGTGAAAACTTGTGCACTGTTGGTTGCATTGCAAAGTGGTACAGCCACTATGGAAAACAGTATGGAAGTGCCTCAAAAAATTAAAACTAGGGCCGGCCCAGTGGTGCGTTGGTTAAGAGCTGGCTTGGGACATCAGAGAGCCCCGGTTCGGATCCCACATATGAGGGCCAGTGACACTGCCCTCTACAGCTAAGATGCTGAACAGCTCAACCTGGAGCTGGGCTGCCGTGAGTTGCCGGCGACAGCGTAGGCTGCAGCCCCTGTGGCAGTGGGTTGCCATGGGCTACCATGTGTAGCCAGCAGCCAGCGTGAGCGGCCAGCAGCCGCAATGAGCGGCTGTCCAGAAGCCGGCGACTGATCTGCCTCGCCCGGAAAGAGCACAATGATGGTGCCAACTTGGGCCAGTGAAGCAATGTCCTCCACAACTAGACTGAAGAACAAAAAGGACAGCAACTTGTCTGTTCCCCTTCCCCCAATTCCCCAGCACTGTTCCCGTCCCCCAATTCCCCAATTAAAAAAAAAATCTTTAAAAAAAAAAATTAAAAATAGAGCTACCATATGACCCAGCAATTCCACTTCTGGAAATATATCCAAAGGAAATGAAAACAGTAAACTAAAAAGAAATATCTTCATCCTCATATTCATAGCAACATTATTTACAATAGCTCAGACATGGAAACAACCTAAGTGTCCATTGACGAATGAATGGGTAAAGAAGTGGTACACATATACAATGGAATATTATTCAACCATTAAAAAGGAAATCCTACTATTTATGGCAACATGGATGGACCTTGAGGGCATTATGCTAAGTGAAATAAGTCAGAGACAGACAAATACTGTATGATCTTACTTATATGTGGAATGAAAAAAACAAAAAAAACACCCAAAACCACTAAACTCATAGTAAGAGAGATCAGGCTTGCGGTTACCAGATGTGGAGAGTGGGTGGATGGGGAATAGAGGGAAGGTGGTCAGAAGGTATAGCTTGCAGTTTTAAAATAAGCAAGTGTTAGGGATGTAATGTAGAACATGATGCCTACAGTTAACACTGCTGAATGATATACAGTATATGAAAGTTGTTAACAGAGTGAATCCTAACAGTTTGCATCACAAGGGAAAACAATTTTTTTTGCATTCTTTTTATTGTATCCATATTAAATGATAAATGCTAAGCTTATTGTGGTAATCATTTCACAACATATGCAAATCAGACCATTATAATATATGCCTTAAACTTCT
The DNA here is from genome assembly GCF_001890085.2 of Hipposideros armiger. Lineage (NCBI taxonomy): Eukaryota > Metazoa > Chordata > Mammalia > Chiroptera > Hipposideridae > Hipposideros > Hipposideros armiger. The sequence continues at coordinate 681,867 of NW_017731839.1, read as the reverse complement.
ATAGTGATGTATATCGATTATATCTCAATAAAACATGGGGTGGGGTTGCAGAAAAATGGTTATTAGAAAAGAGCCAAGAGATAAATGCTGGGAAGGATGTGGAGAAAAGAACCCTTGTGCACTGTTAGTGGGAATGTATATTGATACAACCACTATGGAAAAGAGCATGGAGTGTTCCTCAAAAAATTAAAAATAGAACTACCTTATGATTCAGAAAATCCACTTCTGGGAATATATCCAAAGGAAATGAAAACACTAGGTGAAAGAAATATCTGCACCCCCATGTTCACAGCAGCATTATCTGCAATAGCCAAGAAATGGAAACAACCTAAGTGTCCATCGATGGATGAATGGATAAAGAAAATGTGATACATACATACACATACACACACACACACACACACACAATAAAATAGTATTCAGCCATGAAAAAGAAGGAAACACTGCCATTTGCAACATGATAGATGAAACATGAGGGCATTACGCTAAGTGAATTAAGTCTGACAGAGAAAGATAAATCCTGTATGATCTAACATGAGGAATCTAAAACACAAAAAAACAAAACTCACAGAAAAAGAGATCAGATTTGTGGTTACCAGAGGTAGGGAAGCAGATTGAATGAAGGTACAAATTTCCAATATTAACATAAATAAGTATTGGGAATGTAATGTACAACACGATGCTATAATTAACACTGTACATTATATTCAGAAGTTGTTAGGGTAAATCCTAAGAGTCCTTACCACAAGGAAAACAATTTTTTTTTCTGTTTGCATCTGTATGAGGTGATGCATATTAACTGAACTGACTGTGGTAATCATTTCATAATATATGCAAATCAAATCATTATGCTGTATATCTTAAACTTGTACAGTGCTGTATGTCAATTATATCTCAATAAAACTTAAAAAAATCAAAGACTCCTGTTGTGATATCTTGTGTAAATAGATATACTGATGATTCACCATATAAACTTCAGATATTCTTTTCAAAAGATAGCACTTGGTTATCTCCAGCTTGGTATTGAGGTCATAAATCAGCTCAACAGTAAACTACTGAGATGCTTTTGGGAAAAGAAAAAGAAAAAAAAAAGATAAATGAGTAACAACCAACATGCTTATCTGCTTTTGCTTTCCAGGAGGAAATTTAGAAATTCCTTGCTTTCTGTAGCATTCAATCACAACTGTCTGAAGCATAACCTCAGGCTTAACTTGTTGTTCAATAAAAAATTCAAAAGCTATACCTTGCTTGACACATGTAAAGGTTTGGCCTATGATACAAGAACAAGCGAGTCAACTTTCAACTACCACCTCTCATCACATTAACAGCAAAGTTACAGGATAGTGCCGTTCATCACCAAGACTGCTCATTAGAATTATGGTTTTGACTGGAAAATACACCATAGATTCCATGACTAACCTACTGGAATCAATTTATTTATGGAGCTCTCATTTCAGAGCTCAATGATTTCTAGTCTCAGTCTTCACAAATCAAAAAATAAGGATAACTTCATCACAAATGAGAAAATGTGGTCACTTGATTTCTTCTTTACTGTCATTTTAAGAGAGGCCCTGTGCCACATGGTCCCACAATAAAGATCCCAGCCTGTTGGTGAGGGCAAACTCTTAAAACAACTGCCATCCATCCAAAGAGACATAGTAGAGAGAAATAGACAGTAAGCTTTCAGAGGCCAGAAGGGGAAGGAGTCGGGCAAAGCTTCAGAAAGGAGGTATCTTAAAATGTTCCCTAGTTTAGAAAAACCAGCCCTAAAACAGTTGCTTCTTCTTAGCTTGAGCTGCCATCGCAAAATACCATAGGCTGGGTAGCTTGTAAACAACAGAAAAACAGGAATGTATTTCTCACCATTCTGGAGGCTGGAAGTCCAAGATCGTGGTGCTGGCCAGGTAGGCTTCTTCCGGAGCCTTGCTCTCTTGGCTTGTAGGCTGTGCTTTCTGCTGTGTGCTCACGTGCCGTCACCTGCGTGTGTGCGTGGAGTGGGGCAGCACCCAGGTGTCTCTTCTTATAACGGCACAAATCCAATCACAAGTCCCACCCTCATTACTTCATCTAACCTAATTACCACCCAAAGGCTCCATCTCCAAATACCATCCCATTGGGGTTTAGGGCTTCAGCTTATGAATTGGGGTGGAGGGGACAAACATTTAGCCCATAACACTCCTCCCCAGGCTTCGTGAAAGTTAGTAGTGTTGAGGCTAGGCCATTGCAACTTTTTAATACAATCACTTTTCAGAGGAAAGTTTTTTTGTTTATCTTTTTTAAGTACTGTGATATTCATTACTCTAACACAAGTTCTCCTCCAGAACTGAATGTCCCCATCTGTGGTTCCTATACTGCAGGTGGTTCTAACAGCAGACATCATACTCTCTGCTCCAGGCAGGCTGCTGTCCTCCCTATGAATGGATAGATGCCCCCACCCCCATGCGTGGGCCACTTGGCTCTGAATGGGCATCAAATGTGAGTTGCTTGTAGTCACACCTTTTTCCTTTTAGTCTGGATTAGAAATTCTCAACCTTGGCTGTACATTAGAATCACCTGGGTAGCATTTTAATAGAAAACCTGAGCTATTGAGTTGGAGTCTCGGAGGTGAGGATTAAATAAGATACTGTATAGATGCACCTGGAACATGGCTGGCATGTAATAAATGGAAGCCAATAATTATGGTTGTTGGTAAGGCTTTCCTATTCAATAAGATTATCCTCTCAAGAAACTATAATCCAACACACTAAAATCACCGGTTCCTGAATGTTTGGCTGTTCTATTTATGCAATGATTCTGAAAAAGAATTTGTATAACGTTTTGTTAAATTCAAGTATGACAAGATTTTTAAAAAGGTCAACACAAAATAAACACTCAAGAAATAAAATAGTGAAGGAGGAGGGAAAGACAGAAATCATTGAAAATCAAATCAAATCATTTTTTAAGGAAAGTTTCAATAATTGAAGGAAAACAGAGCTTCCTATTAGCCAGGCGACAAAAAAAAAAAAAGAAAAAAAAAGGACCACACAATGGTTTCATAGTTCAAATGCTCCAATAGGAGGAACTTGTTAGTTCACTGTGAAATAAACATTTCCTTTGCCCTGATGCTTGAGAGGAACCTGTCAAAGGGGTCTTTGTAAATGACAGTGCCTCTCACACACTGTTCTTGATTTTAAGAAAATGGTTTCAGAGATATTCCCCACGTAGTGCTTTCTTATTCATCCTGTGTGAGAAGCTGAATATTGTTCTAGAAAGGAGGTTCTGTGGCTTGACTCCTAAACCCTGCTCATGGTGCAACTTGTTCACTTCCTAGTACTCTTTGGGCTGCACTCACTTCAACATGCCTGATAAAGCTGATCTGCAAGTTCTGCAGAAAGAAAATTGCAGACCACAGCTTATATGCTAGATGGTTCCAGGCCAGAAGCTCAGTGGTAAATCTCTCTTGCCACTTAATGTTAGGTTTGGCATATGGATAATAAAAGTTAACGCAAAATACAAGTTAATGCAACTTTTCAAGAAGTCCCTGTGACATCTCTGGCAGTGCCAAATCTCAAAGTTATGGAGAAGCAGACACTACGCTTCTTATCCAGACATCAGCTTGCTCTAGTCTGAAGCCCAACTTCACAAGATGCTACACTCTCGTCACCATTCTTCCATGGGACACACTAGTTCCAGTTCATTTTTACTGTTCACTTTATTTTTTAGTTCATCTCTCAAAGATACATTTCAGCTAAATAATGCCCATGAATCTTTGGAAGTACAAGTTTTCTGGCTTTTTTTTTTTTGAGGGAAAGACTTGTCATCAATATACAGAACTTTAGAGGAATTACTACAAAAATTTGTGAGTATAGAATAGGATGGAAGGAAGTCCTGACCAGCCTAGGATTAAAGGCATTAGAAGGGAAGGTGTCTCTGGGAAGTGGCTAAAAATCCTCAGGAGAACTCCACAGCATATCCCTCTCCCTTCCCAGTTCAGTGAAATTGAAACTAGAGGTGAGAGTGAGCCAGCAGGTGTGTGCTGGAAAACGTTCATTATCTCTCCCACCTGTCACTCACTGACTGGAGTTGGGAAGAGATGCACAGTAGCACACTAATATATATAGTATTGCCACCACTCAGATACAATGGATGAAAAATATCCTCAGGAGCACATATAATGATATATTAAATATAATGAATATAATATATAATATAATATAATATAATATAATATAATATAATATAATATAATGTAATATGAAGTGATGACTTGAAATTTATTTGATTGTAAATTTATTACTTCCTTTTTAATGAGAGCTGGGATTATAATTTGATTTTAAGTTTGTATCATTAAATTTTTAATTACAACCATCTCACAAAATACCTGAAAATACAGCAAGTTGACTTTTGAACTGGCTCCAGCACACCCCTGGCAGTGAGAAAGGACTGGACACTTTGGAAGATACATGGGTGTTGACATATACCAACTGGCTGTGAACCTCACCTCCAGGTTCTGCTGGGAAGGATGGTTGCTAAGAAAAGCAGAAGTAGCCCCACACTAGGTTCCTAACAAAATCAGTTAGGAAAAGCAGACTGTTTCTGCCTAATTTAGGGCTATCATGATAACATGGAAAACAAATTAGAGCAATGACTGTTTTTATTCAAAAGTTCTGCCTTATTCCATCACATAATAATGACCCCCTCGTCTAGAAAAATGGAACTTTTTAGATATGAAAAATGCAATAATTATTTTTAAATTAAAAACTGTAAATTATGAAAGTGTTCACACAACTACCCCACCCCTCCGACAATTTCAGGCAGAATCCCTATGTGCGCTCAGTACTAAGCCACGTAGGTTTCGTGCTGCAAAAGTTTCACCGCCAATCACTGGGCATGTGAAAAGTTTTAGAAATTAAACTGAAGGGGACATTTCTGGAAGGTTAAAGAAAATGTTTCCCACGTAAAACCAACTGACTCAGGAAACAGGAAGAAAAATAAAATCCATTTTCTCGATGAAGTTTGAGAGAACCTTGCATCATATGAAAAACAAGCAATTTGAGCTCAGGCCTAATTGCTATCAGGTGAAAAACTATTAGCAAAGTGGAAAATGTAGTGTGAATAAAAAATACATTGGGTGCTACAGAAACTTAAACTAGTGAATGAGAGGAATAATTCAAGGTATCCTCTCAGAATACAGAGGAGAGTAAAGAGATGACCATGATAAGTGAAAAGAGAGGAGGCCTAGCAAACAGATAGAGGAGATCTATTATATACACATTAGGAATTTCAGGATGAGAGCAGGGCAGGCAGAAAAGTAATAATGAAAGAATTGATATAAAAAAGACCTACCAAGTAGCATAAAATAATAATTGAGCCTCAAATTGCTGGTACCTCTTTTCAGACATGAGGGGGGAAAATTTATAAATAGCCAAACAAAAACAACATACCACTAATAAAATATTTTTTTTAAAAAAAAGGTTGATAATGACTTTTCTCCTTTGTACTTAATGACAAAAGACAGCGGAAGAACATCTACAATGTTTGAAGAAAAAGAATTGTGACATAACAGCTATTTGACCACTAAATAATTGTTCATGTTTGAAGGCAAGAGAAATTTAAGACATATAATGCCTAAGAGTGACCATTATTTGCCTTTCCTGGAAGAAAAAAAGAAATTCAAAGATTCCTCTAGCCAAATGAAAAGTAAATTAAGAGAAAGAACACAAATATGGGAAATTTTTGTTTAATGGTACAGAACAGTGACAGTAGTAAAAACAGTTAATATCCAAACAGTTTCTGTGAACATATATATGAAAAAGAATAAAAATGACAAAATAATTATTGAATGAGAATATGGGTATTGTAAAAATAAATTGAGATGGGGCCAGCTGAGTGGCGCGATGGTTAAGAACTGGCTTGGGACGCCAGAGGGCCCCGGTTCGGATCCCACATATGAGGGCCAGTGACACTGCCCTCCAAAGCTAAGATGCTGAACAACAGCTCAACCTGGAGCTGGGCTGCCCTGAGTCGCTGGCGTCGGCGTAGGCTGCAGCCCCTGCTGCAGTGGGTTGCCATGGGCTACCGTATGTAGCCAGCAGCCAGCGTGAGCGGACAGCAGCCGCAGTGAGCGGCCGTCCAGAAGCCGGCGACTGATATGCCTCGCCCAGGAAGAGTGCAATGATGGTGCCAACTTGGGCCAGTGAAGCAACGTCCTCCACAACTAGACTGAAGAACAAAACGACAGCAACTTGTCTGTTCCCCTTCCCCCAATTCCCCAGCACTGTTCCCATCCCCCCAATTCCCCAATAAAAATCTTAAAAATAAATAAATAAATAAAAAATTAAGATGAAAAAAACAATATGGATCTAAAAGCTGAAGTTGTTCCAACATTTCTGAGACTTGGGGGAATGTACACACACACACACACACACACACACACACACACACACACGAGGTTGGACAATTAACTCACAATTAAGTTTGCGTTATATAACGCACAATGATGTTGCTAACCTTTTTGGATATCAGAGGGATTATTCATTATGACTTTGTACCAACTAGACAAACAGTTAACCAAGTTTACTATTTGGAAGTGCTGAAAAGGCTGTGTGAAAAAGACAAAAACAACCTGATTTTTTGGCCAACAATTCATGGCTCTTGCATCACGACAATGCACCAGCTCACACAACACTGTCTGTGAGGGAGTTTTTAGCCAGTAAGCAAATAACTGTATTGGAACATCCTCCCTACTTGCCTGATCTGGTCCCCAATGACTTCTTTCTTTACTCAAAGATAAAGGAAATATTGAAAGGAAGACATTTTGATGACACTCAGGGCATCAAGCGTAATATGACAACAGCTCTGATGGCCATTCCAGAAAAAGAGTTCCAAAATTGCTTTGAAGAGTGGACTAGGCGCTGGTGTTGGTGCATAGCTTCCCAAGGGGAGTACTTCAAAGGTGACTGTAGTGATATTCAGCAATGAGGTATGTAGCACTTTTTCTAGGATGAGTTCATAAATGTAATTGTCTGATTTCATGAGTGTGAGTGTGTGTGTGTGCTCATATATATATATGAGCAAGGATATGTATTAATGCATTCCTTTTTTATAATAAATATTGGAATTAACCTAAATGAACAATTTGTTGAATAAATTACAGTATGATTGTTCTATGCTCCACCTACTAATTCCTCCCTTCCTGCTAAATCCTGACGACCACTGATCTTTTTACTCTCTCTACAGTTTTGCCTTTTCCAGAATATCACATAGTTGGAACCATAGTGTATGCAATAGCCTTTGCAGTTTGGCTTCTTTCACTAAGCATTATGCTTTTAAGATTCTTCCACATCTTTTTACGGCTTGTTAGCTCATTTCCTTTGAGTGCGGAGTAGTATTCCATCTTCGGGATGTATCACAGTTTATTTAGCCATTCACTTACTGAAGGACAACTTGGTTGCTTCTGTTTTGGCATTTAAGAATAAAACTGCTATAAACATTGGTGTGAAGGTTTTTTTTGTTGTTTTCAACAACATCGTGTAAATACAAAGACGTGCAATTGCTGGATGGTATGATAAGAGTATTCTGAGTTTTGTAAGAAACCACCAAACTGTCTTCCACAGTGGCTGCACCGTTTTACCTTCCTGCCAGCTCTGAATGAAAGGCCCTGCTGCTCCACATGTCTGACCAACCGTTTGGCATTGTTGGTGTTCTGGATTTTGGCCGTTATCATAGGTGTGTAGGGATAGCTCATTGTTGTTTTAATTTACATTCCCTGGAGATACATGATGTGGAACATCTTTTCATACACTTACTTGCCATCTGTGTACCTTCTTGGGGAGATGTCTATTAAGGTTTTTGGTCTAACCTTTAATCATATTTTTTTCTTATTATTGAGTTTTAGGAGTTCTTTGTATTATATATTTTAGACAACAGGCATCTATCAGATGTGCCTTTTGCAAATATTTTTCTCCCAGTCTGTGACTTGCCTTTTTATTCTCTCGATAGTTGTTTCTTGCAGAGCAGAAGTCCGGGTAACCAATTATTTCCTTCATGGATCATGCCTTTGGTGTTGTTTCTTTCCATCAGTGAGCCTGGAATACCTGTGAAATTTTGACAAGTGAAAAGCAAGCATCTACGGGAGCACAGGAGTGGTCAATTTTGATTGGGAGTATTAGAAAGGCTTTTAAGAGATACCATGAATAAGGAGGGGCAAATTTTGAAAGGCATCCAGATTGAAGCTGGGTGTGAGTGTGGAGGTATGTGCACACATGTGTGTTCACGTGCATTTGTTCATGTGCACGCTCAGAGGGTCCAATCATTTATCTGAGGACCCACCACCTGTATAACCATAGGGGAATTTTCTTTTTTTTTTTTTTTTTAAGCTGAGCCATCCTGCTACCTATTGGCAGCTCAGCGGCTGCTCAGCTCGGGATGGACTCGAACCACTGTTGCTCAGAGCTCAAACTCTTGAGCGCGCTCTTAACCAACTGAGCCACTCGGCCGGCCCTACCATAGGGGAATTTTCAAGAATTCAGAAGCACACTCAGATGGCAGGTTCCAGGTTTTTTTTTACATTTTATCTTTGTCCTACCCTAAATCTTTCCATCTATCTTCCATCCTTTGTTGAGACTGAAGATTGTGTACAATACAACGAAGTCTTACTAAAAGAGGCAGCTTCATGCCTTTGAACTTTCCAGGGGATGCCTTGAGGTCCAAACTCCTTTAGACACTGTCAAAGTCTAAGCCAGCTTACTCCATACTGTGGCAACCCTAAAACCTTCACTGAGTCTAAAGGTCATTGTTTAATGTTTTGATATTCTTGCCTCACATAATTCTTATATCTTCTGCTGAGAAAAAAAAATCACCGTGATTTATAGCTCAAAAGTCTATTGAAAGGGCTTAAAAATAACAAAATGCTATGTATTATTTACACACGCCAGGCAAATTCACTTCAAAGTAAAACAATTTCACAAGGATCATCATTAACATTTGATACACCTTTGAGAGACAACATTCTTATTTGGTAGATGGAATAACTAGGTTCTAGACTAGAGGGTTAAGAAAGTATCCTATGGTGGCATGCAAAGACAGACAAAATAATTAATATCTGCTCACAGTAATGATGATAATAACTACCATTCATGTTATTCAATGCTTTGTACTGAGCACTGATTATGTGCTTTACAACACATGTAATCTTTTTAAATTTTTTTTTCTTTGCCCTGAGTTTACAGATGAGTAAGCTGAAGCTTTAACGAGGCTATGCAAAGCGCTCCAAGTATGCAGCTAGTTTGTGGTGGAGCTGGAACATAAAGCCAGTTCCATCTAATGTCAGAGTCCTTGTTCAGACACATAACCGCGCACTACCTCCAATTCCATGGGACACCGTTAGCCATGTGTCACATCTTAGGGAACAGTGACTCACAACCTTGTCTTTAGGGATATGGATTTGATGACAACAATAGAGATTCTTGGTGTGCCCAGTCTAGAATGCCATTCTTCATCCCATTGGCTACATTTCCATCTAGCCTGATTTCTTTAACCAGCCCTCCCCTTAACTCTCCACTGTTGCTGAATTCACCCCTTATTGATATTTAAGCTATTTATTCTCTAACACTCTCATTTGCCCTTATGTTGTATCTTCCATGTCAGAAATCATCTGCAAATAAAAGAAAAGCCACCTTAAAAATGCCACAATGAATATCACTGGGAGTCTGGAGGCAGGCAATTGCTGGGATTGGTTTGGTAATGCGACTATGCCATCCATGACGAAGTTCCTTTCATGTTTACCTCTGCATATGGGCTTTTTGGCCTCATGTTTGTTGCTTCAAGGTCACAGGGTAAGTGCCCCACTCCAGCCATCACATTCACATTCAAGTCAGGAATGAGAGGAACGGGCAGTGTCAATAAGCCCTCTTCTAGCACCTGCTGCTTTTATAAAGAGAAGAAAACTCCCAAGTACCTCCAGCAGATTTTATACCTCCCTGGCCAGAACTGGGTTATGTGGCCTCTCCTAGCTTCCAGTGACATCAGGAAAGCAAGTACCTCACTTTTGCATCTTTAGATGGTGGGCATAGAGAAGGTACTAGATTGGCTGTCGGGTCAGCCATTCATTAGAGTCTGCCATTGTGACATTGTTGCATATTTCAGGTCTTTTTGTTTGACCATTTGTCACCTCACATAAACCATAAGGTTCTTTTTTTATTTTTTAAGATTTTTATTGGGGAATTGGGGGGATGGGAACAGTGCTGGGGAATTGGGGGAAGGGGAACAGACAAGTTACAAATTGTCGTTTTGTTCTTCAGTCTAGTTGTGGAGGACATTGCTTCACTGGCCCAAGTTGGTACCATCATTGCGCTCTTCCCGGGCAAGGCAGATCAGTCGCCAGCTTCTGGACGGCCGCTCACTGCGGCTGCTGGCTACACACGGTAGCCCATGGCAACCCACCTGCCACAGGGGCTGCAGTCTACGCCGTCGCAGGCGACTCAGGGCAGCCCAGCTCCAGGTTGAGCTGTTGTTCAGCATCTTAGCTGTAGAGGGCAGTGTCACTGGCCCTCATATGTGGGATCCAAACCAGGGCCCTCTGGCGTCCCAAGCCAGTTCTTAACCAACGTGCCACTTGGCCGACCCAACCATAAGGTTCTTGATGGCAGGGTCTTTTAAATTCTCTTTTCACTGTTCCCCCTTCCCACTCTCAACATTATCTCATGAAGTTCTGGAGCTCATTTTTGGTAGCATATAAATACCTGTAAAATTGAAATTGATTAGGTATAAAATACCTAGAAATATAAGAAGTATTCTTTTTTGACATTTTATGTCATAAAAACTCAATTGAGACACCAAAAGCAAAAAAACAACCTTTGAGAAATTCTGTCAAGATTTGATTGTATTTCATTATTGTGGCGGAAAATAAAATGCAATACTCAGAGTAGAAGAGAGGTTGTTGAGTGTATCACTTTCTGTTTTGGCCACGTTTTCTGACCATTTCCATGATGGCTGACCCCCTTGCAGAGGCTGAGCAGGAAATAGCACAAAACTTCAAACTTACATTGGCTTATTGTTGGCAAGACTGATCAAGGGTGGGCTAGAGTGGAAATTTGAAACTATTGGTGAAAGCTGACTCCATCTTGTAACTAGCACAATGAGGGCTGAGAGACACGACTGGTTTAGTGTTTCTGGTGCATTTCTGAGCTTCTTAACCAACCCTTACTCATTGCTCTTTTTAAGTATCCATGACACTTGTTTGCCTTCTTTTTTTTTTTTTATCATCTGCACTACGTCCCTATCCACCCCTCTGCTATCCAAAATGGCCTTTGCGGGGGGAAATGCAGTCCGGAGTCATAAGTTCAGAGAACAGAAAGAGCTGCTGGACTAAAAGACTGATTTTAGCCAAAGTCATCACTTAAGATAGAAGTATTTCCACTTATAGCAATATTCTCATCTAGAACAAAAACTCTGATTACACCTGCAGTAGCCAACTTACAAAACGTCCTCTAAGATGGCTCCAGTGATTCTTGGCCCCAGTGTGCATGTTCCTATGTAGTCCTTTCCTATTTGAATAGGGTTAACCAATGTAGCCAAGGGAAGGCCCTGGGAGAAGTCTGCTGGATTCATGAGAACCTGTGAGCAGCCCTACCAACAGGTCCACATGGTGAAGCACTAATGCCAAAAGCCAGCATCAAATGCCAGCCATGTGATTGCATCATCTGAGAAGCAAATCCTTAAGCCCCATCAAACCTTCAGATGTCGCAGCCCCGGCAGTGATCTTGAGTGCAACTTCATGACAGTCCTCACACCAGAGCCATTCAACTCAACTGCCCCAAATTCCTGACCTACTACAACTACATGAGGTAAAAATTGTTTTGGGGAGCCGCTAATTTTCATACACTGATATACTCATTCCCTCGGTGTTTATTATCTCAGTTGTTCCTCATAACCACCTTGTATGAGGTAGGAAGAACACGTATAACAATCCAGACTTCATAGATGACAGCACACAGGCTTAGACAGATGAGGCAACATGGCCAGGATCACATTGCTAATACAGGGTGGGGCCTGACCAAGGATCCTCATCATCTGATTTCTAGTTTGGGGTATTTTCTACCACAGCTCTCTGCTATACCAGTGGGGCTTAAGGAAAGTGACACCAGAGTCCTCATTTCACTCCCTGCCCTAGAGTAAGGAATCATTAGCATAACAACTAGACTGAGTTGTATTCAAGTTGACATCAGTTTAGATCTCTAATCTCTAACTGGGATCAAGGATAAATCACTTTATTGCTATGGGCATCCTGAGCTTAGAAGCCATGATACCTGAGCAAGGTGAGGGAAATGTGAACAATTTCTCTAAACTACATTTTTCTTTTCTCCTCTCTCTTTAAGCCTCAGTCTTTCTCTGGCCATCTTTGTTTTCCTCCAAAGAGGGTTTTGAAGTAATGATGGGAAGACCATGACTCTAGATGCTTGATCTTAGTTCCCAGACTAGTGGTATGTTATTCTCATATGATTCAAGAGCTTCCCAACTATTTGGAATAAAGTTTTGGGTAGAGAAGAAACCCCCATGTTTTCCATGACTTTTCTTGCCACATTATCCCCATCATAGCTTCTTCATAGTACCACCTTCATTTCCAGAAGATTTTTGGTTCTAGAAGCTAGAAAATACCATTCACCACTGGATCAGGGCCACACTTTATAAATTCCTGGTTAGAGGGCAGCTTTGAAGGCTTTGGATGTAAGAACATGTTTTCCCAGCACAGACCACAGCAAAAAGGAGGAGCATAGAGGTAAAAGCTTTGATCGATTTCTGTATGCTAGATAATGAAACAGGAATTTAGTCAGGATATGGGTGTTAGCAAACCATTTCAGCCAAAATTTTTCTTCCTGCAGTTGAATTCTCCCATCATGGCAGGAACTGTCCAACCAAAGCCTCTGCGCTACCTCAGGTCATGTCCCTCGTTGGTCCACTTGTCCAGCAGGAAGCCTTGGCTCCATGTTTACAAACACAGAAGGGAAGGAGATGTCTAGGGCCAAACAAGACTTTTGTTTTTCTAAAACATTACTTTTGTATAATTATAGGCCTTCACAGTTGGAAATGTTCTTGGAAGTAATACAGCTCAATCATTTCATTTAACAGATGAAGAGTCAAAAGACTAAAGGATAATGAGAAGCAGCTGGGGTTGATGACAGCCAGACTATAGTTCTGTGTCTTGTGCTCCTTCCATACACATCTCATAACCTACTCACCCTGCTAACAGATTCCTCAGAATAGTTTCCCTTCTACCATCCCTTTACCTGAAACTCACATTTGGGGGACTCATCACGTCAAGGGTTTTGGGAGTAACTCACCCTTGAGACCACCTCCATGGGAATCTGCTAGAGCATTCTGGAATATAATACATTTACTACAAATGTCACTAAGCCTCTCCGTGACTCAGTTTCCTCATCTATAAAATGGGTGCAATAATAATACCTGTTGCATAGGGAGTTAGGGGGATTAAATGAGGGACAAAAACTGTATAAAGAACTTAGCTCAGTGCCTGGAATGCAGAAAACTCCTAGTGAATGTCAGGCACTGATTGATAAGAAACAATCACAAGGAGAAAGCATCTCTACAAAGTAGTAAAGACTCACCATTGAGGGAGACTCACACAGTCCCATCCCTCAGAAGTGGAGCATTTATCAAAAGCTATTCTGGCCATGCAATATTATGAGAGAGCTAGATCAGGCTAAGGGGAGGATGGGGCCATTGTAAGAATCCAAGGATGCATTCAGCAGGTGGGAGAAGGGATGTAGACAAAAGGAACAAGAAGGGGAAATGAAAAAGAGAGCCAGGTCAACTGTTACATTTAACTCCTTGTGTAGCTGAAAAAAAGCCTTGGTCCTCCCAACCATCCTGAGAAGGTGGTCCTAGGTCAGCTCTTTGAGGAGCAAGGAAAGGATAAAGAAAACATACAAGACTGATGGCAGTGAAGTCTTTGAGCTACCCACTTATTTTACCAGGCTCTCTGTAAAGCGGGCACAGGGCTGGGCACGCCCTCAGGTCCTGGGGTTGCCCCACTCACTTTCCCTGGGCCTCAGCCTTCCCCACACCCTCTTCCACAGGGCTACTGGATGGTCTCCAGGTGCAGCTGTGGGCTCCGGCCTGGAAGGATGCAGAGGCTCTTTCTTCCCTGCCCACTTCTGTGAGTCACACCCCAGGCATGTCCACTTCCACTTACCTCAGGAGCATTTTTGCCCAGGAGGACAGTGGGAGCAAGCAAGCCTGAATGGATGGCTTATTCACTGAAAAGCCCTAGAGGCATTTGTGGGTAGTGACCAGGTCTTAGTACCAACTTGCTAAGTAACTTGAATGCTTGAACTCAGCCTTAGATGCCACATCCATAAAATAAAGTTAATAAGACTCACCCCTGCTGTTATCCCAGCAAGGGCTCTGGATCAGTGAAAGATTTCTTGTTAAAAGAAATTACCTCAGGACAGGACAATAGGTGTCAGTTAATTGCAAGCCATCCTGACTCATCTAGGACTCTCTGATTGGCAGAAGATGAGGAGGAGGAGGAGGAGGAGGGGGAGGGG
>NW_017731839.1:664608-667276 GCF_001890085.2 Hipposideros armiger | reverse complement strand
AGGGGGAAAGGGGAGGGGAGGGGGAGGGGGAGGGAACTTTTTAGAAGGCTAAGGGAATTCTATATATAAGTGGGCTTCCTTCCTACTCTCCACACTCAGGAAAAAAAGACATTGGCTTTTCTCTCAAGAAGGCCTTTCAAAGAGACAGAGATCCTGAGGTACACTACAGAAGCAGGCAAGTTGATTCTGCCCAAGATGCATTTTGCATATTCTTGCCCTAAAGACAATCTCCCTGCCTGGTTTGCAACTGCTTTTAGGGTCACCCTGAAACGTTTTGGGCACATAAGTCCATTTGTTTGAAGGACCAACCAGCTCAGTGAAATAGATAAGCCAGTAGTATGGTGTGGTTTGCTTGAAAGAACAGATGCTTCCCCAGAGTTCTCCCATGCTTTCTAATGTTCTATACAAGTGTTTCTCAAAGTATCATTCCCTGGGAGCTTGTAAGAAAGGTAAATTCTTGGATTCTGCAGGGAACTACCAAATCAGAAATTCTGGGAGTGGGGCCCAGCAATCTATGCTATAACAAGCCAAGTAGGTAATTCTGATGCTTGGTCAAAGCTTGGCCAAACAACTGTTCTGCACCAGTACCCGTTAAATTTTAACATGCATACAAAACACCTAAGATTGGGTTAATCTTCAGGATTTGATTCAGAAAGTCTAGGTGGGGCCTGAGATTCCACACGTCTGTTGAACTCCGAGGGGTTGCCTATGCTCTGTTCTTCTGACCATACTTTGTGTAGCAAAGCTCCACATCATTATTCACATGAGAATATCTGGGGAGATTTTTAGACTATCCATGCTTGAGCCCCACCCCCAGAAAGGCTAATTCAATTGGTCTAAGTTTGTATCCCACACTGGCATTTTTAAAAAACCTCCTCAGGTAGTTCTAACCAGGGCGAAAACTGCTGCCTACACTTTCAACTTTATTGCATTCCTTTTACAATGCTTTGATTCCATTTTACATTCACTCAGGAGTACATGCATTTTAAGCACTTGATCATTGTAAACGCATGCCAACGAAGTACCTAGCCGAGCGATATAAGGGTGGGGAGAACTTGAAGCATTGAAGAAGGGTGGAGAAACCGTGGAAGGGCTACAAAGCGGAGAGGCTGGAGGTGCTGATGCCAGACTGTTTCAAGTCTTACCTCAGGGTTTCCTAGTGTTTCCTTGAGGATCAAAAGGAATTTTTCAGTTATAGGAGGTATGAAGAAGCACCGTGAAAGACTGAAATGGGCAAAAAACAATTACTGGGTGTGTGGGATAGCACACTGGGTTATCTTTGTCTTTCAATGAAACCACAACTATAAATTGTCGAATACTGTTAGTAATGCAAACCATTTTTTCACAGAAATGTAAATTATGTGGCGATGTACTCAATTATTGTCCTATAGATATTGGCCCATTTCATATCCATCTATTCCATCATTCCAGCATTCCTAATGGCCTACGTACGTGTGTGGGTTTTTAATTCACCTTTGAAACGGTTGTGCCATTTTATGAGTTCCTTAATTAATTCATGAGTTAAATAAAATCTTTGACATGTTTACTTTATATTTGTAGAAGGTCATGGCTTCACCACTGAAAAAACAAAAATTAACCTTTAAGAAAGGGAATGACCTTCATTGCGTAGTTGTGGTCGGCTGAATAACAGCCTCCAGAGATGTCCACTCTCTAATCCCCATAATGTCATTATATATGACCTTCCTTGGTAAAAGGGACTTTGCAGATGTGATTAAATTAAGGATCTTGAGATGGAAAGACTATACCGGATTATTTGGGGCTTGGATGTGGGGGGTGGGAGGGATATAGTCACAAGAAATCCTAATGAAAGGGAGAGAAAAGGATCACAGTCAGAGGAGCTATGAAGCAGAGGTTGGAGTGACGAGCAGGAGGATCCCAGGCAACGAAGCAGTGGGTCTCTAGTGATGGAAAAGGCAAGGAAATAGCATTCTTCCTCAGAGCTTCCTGAAGGCATGCAGCTCTACTGTGATTGTAGCCCGTACGACCTGTTTTGGATTTCTGACCTCTAGAATTGTAAGATAATAAATTTGTACCATTGTAATTTGTTACAGCAGCAATGGGAAACTAATACAGTAATGATCAGAAGACTGCATCCGGGGCCGGCCGAGTGGCTCAGTTGGTTAAGAGCTCGCTCAAGAGTTTGAGCTCTGAGCAACAGCGGTTGGAGTCCAGCCCGAGCTGAGGAGCCGCTGAGCTGCCGACAGGTAGCAGGATGGCTCAGCTTAAAAAAAAAAAATAAAAGACTGCATCCGGTGGCCCTAATGATAATGAGCTACGTGGTAGTGTTTGCTATTGGCCTTGATATGTTGTGATGATGCCTCCAGCCATGCTCCTGCCTCTGCTTTTCTATATGGCTGCAAGGAGAGGCCCTGACATATCAGACTCTCTCTAACCTTCTCTCTGGCTTGGTAGTCCAGCTTCCCTGGATGAACCAGCAAATGCCACCCTATTTCTCATCACCTTTGAGTTAATTACCCCTTCTTTCCTTTCTCAATCATACTTATAAAAAAAAATGATACTACGGAGGTTTAAGCCCTCAATTCTTAAAGGCTCCCAGAAGCCTTCCTCGGCCTTTTCCCACCCTCTCTAACTTATTATTCTTATAATTCTCCAATGAGAATACCAAAGGACCATGACACATGTGACT
>NW_017731839.1:650544-664173 GCF_001890085.2 Hipposideros armiger | reverse complement strand
GTAGCTGGGGTGGGGAGTGTGGGAGGGGGCACACAAGTTCCAAGTCCAGGCAGGAAGAAGTGGGAAGTCATGGCGCTCCAGGGGTCGGTGCTGGGGAGAGCTTTGTGAAGGGGGTGACATTTCATGGCTGGCAATGAACCTCTTTTCAGGAGGTAGTGAGTTAAGAGAAGATGCACTCCAGACATCTGCAGCTCAATGGGTCCCCAGGAGGATATCCTTTAAGGGGGCACTGGCCCGAAAAGCTTCAGAGTGGAGTGAGTCAGCAGATGCTACTTGCTCCTAATAAGAGCCCTGCAGACAGACCTCTCTAGGAGAAACAAAACCAAGCTCCAGCTGTATCAGCTATTATGGTTGATTTTCAGCCAATTGCACCTAGAGTGAGCTGGAAAAGGTACCAATTAGCTGTTTTGACTTAGCAGTAGTCAGAAAAAGCACCCCGAGCTCAGCCTATCTCCAATCTTAACTTGTCATTTCCCCTAGCTAGACAAGTGGAGAAACAGTGCTGCATAAAATCCCACCAACCCTGGCCTGTGAACTATGCACCCTGACCACAAGGGAAGAGCAGGACTCTGTCAGAACCTGAGCTAACGCATCAGGGGACGTGTCCTGACTGTAGTCCTTCCTACCTTCAAAAAAACAGGCCTAGGAGGGGGAACTATTTCCACACATGTGAAGACTTAGAGAGGAAGGTTAACAACAAAATATTAGTGAAACAAGTCTGTTTTTAAATAGATACATTAATCAGGAAGCTTCATCGTCCTCTCTCTCTACTGTCCCACTCCTCAGAGGCATCTACTGTTAACTCTTTGAGGTGTGTCTTTGGGTATCTACCACTGTAGTTCTAAACAATATTCATACACTTATAGCTCTTGGTTTATAATTTTGGCATAATCTACTTAATTTTTATTATGGTGGATGAGCATTTCGTTCCCATATTCCTTCAGTATAGTTGTTGTCATAATTTTTGGTTAAATTCATATTTAGTGTTTTCATTATTTTTGACTACTGTTCACCTCTAAGCCAAATAATGCACACTACTTACATTCCCTATATTGTATAACTTTTGGTTTTCCTGCAGCTAATTATTACCTAACTTTTATTTGCTTAGGGTTATTTTTTTAATCAATGGCAAAGTCTTTCCACGTCTTCCTATATCTGTGTACCATAGTTTTCAATACAATGTTTCCCATCTTCAAACCCGTCAGATAACTGTAAGTTTCCATCTCTCTCTGGAAACATTCCTCCCGGAGACCCCTACACCCCCGCTCCCCTGCTCCCCTTCTGGCTGGCTGTCCTCTATTCTTGCTGCACAGCTGTTGTTCAGGGACTTCCCTTTGTCATCATCCAGGGAATTCCCTTCATTTCCTTCCTGTGTGTATCTCCTGTTTCCTAAACTCCCTGTCTTCCTCTTTTTTAGTTTATACCCTGTTTTGGTCAGTACATCCCTTCAATAGTTGCCTAAAAAAGTGGGTAGGGTAGTTATTTGGAATTCAGTGGTCCAAATAACTTTTGTGTAGCTTTTAATCACCCCCCTTATCTTTTTCAGCCTTCCCCAACCGATCTCTTCCCATATTTTACAATACTTGGCATCTCCAATTTTTATGCTTTTCCAAAGTTTTATAGGCAAATGGTCTTAATTTAGTTCTTCCTCTGTAGACCTTTTGTTTTGACCTTGTGCTGTTTTCCTAAGTCATTTACCAATCTTCCACCTGATTTTGTCTCCATATCTTATGTTTCAGGGTTTCATTTGGCTTCTAGTGTCATGGAAGGCAGTGTTGCTGTTTCCTGTAATTCTTGTTACCAAAGGGATGAGTTTTGAGAGGAGAGTATGGCATTGTCACCCTGCTGTTGTTATGTCCCAAGTTCCTTGATCACTGGGTGTCCTGCAGAGCTGGCATCAGGCAAGCTTGCAATCAATGCTCTTTATTCAATAAAAGCCCCACAAGGCTAGTTTGTAATTATCTCTCTGGTCAATTGATGTCCTGAAGTCCTAGGAATTGGGATCATTTTGTCAAATCTGAAGGCTCAGGCTTGCTTTTGTCCAGCTGCACGTCCACTTTGCTCCTGGAAGGACATTCTCAACCCTTGGCTGGATGCTAACCAAACATTCAAGTGCCTAAGAATCTCCTAGGATATTTGTGAGAGAGAGAGAGAGAGAGAGTGAGAGAGAGAGAAGAGAAAAGGAAAGAAATTCCCAGGGCTTTTGAATCAGGAGGATCCAGACGTTTACCACATTGAAATTACCCAGGCAAGAGGTCATCAGACTTCACTTTGATCAGCACTTATGACAACTTTCATCATGTACAAGTCAAGGGTACTGGGCTCCCTTATTGCAATGTTGTCCATGTGCCTTTTGCTCTACTTCCTAATTGATAAAGAAACAAGTTAGAGCCCAATGCATTTTACTTGTAAAATAGTTACTTGTTGGTCTTGTTCTGTAATCATGTTACAGCTTGTTCTTATTATATAATTATTTACAATTCCTATGTTGTGTGTTGTGATTTGATTCTAGCGCCTGAACCCACCCAATATCCCCAATGAACACTTGAGAAGCCCTGGAAACAACAATAAACCCTGACGGAGATCTTGCTGTGTGCCAAACATTATTGTCAGTGCTTTACACTCATTTAACCACACAAACCTAAGAGGTACTATTATTATCCTGATGTTATAGGTAGGGAAACTGATGGTTAGAGAGTTGAACAACTTACTCAGATCACACAGCTAATAAATTGAAGAGCTAGAAGTGACTTAAGTATAATGAGCTGCCAGCCCTTTCAACAACAACCAAAGGGCCGGGAAATGCACAAAACCCAAGCAGATTCCAAGTGCCTCATTAACTCTCACCCTTCAGCTTCCTCACCACCACCCAGGGGTCCAGCAGACCAGGTGACCAGGACTAGAAGCAGTGCAGGGACGTGCTAGCAGCAGTGGCTGTTGGAAGTACGCAAACAACATATGTAGTCTTGAACGTGGGGCAGTTGTAATGGGGTGACACCGCCAATACTAAATCCACAAATCTGACTCAACTAGAGCTTAAGGGTCTCCACAATTGAAGCCACCTAAATATAAGGTTATCAGTCTCAAAAGAGTATTGGAAGTGGTGACAAAAACAAAAGAAATAACATATCAGAGTCTAATCACCAGGGTAATAATGCTTATAGTGAAGCAAAGCTTTTGGGGGAATGAAGTTAATGCTTTCCACGCCTCCCTTTCCCATTTGTAAAATGAACATAATAATAGTATACCTATTTAGGGCCGGCCGAGTGGCGCGATGGTTAAGAACTCGTTTGGGATGCCAGAGGGCCCCGGTTCGGATCCCACATATGAGGGCCAGTGACACTGCCCTCCACAGCTAAGATGCTGAACAACAGCTCAACCTGGAGCTGGGCTGCCGTGAGTCGCCGGCGACGGCGTGGGCTGCAGTCCCTGTGGCAGTGGATTGCCATGGGCTACCGTGTGTGGCCAGCAGCCAGCGTGAGTGGCCAGCAGCCGCAGTGAGCAGCCGTCCAGAAGCCGGCGACTGATCTGCCTCGCCAGAGAAGAGCGCAATGATGGTGCCAACTTGGGCCAGTGAAGCAACATCCTCCACAACTAGATTGAAGAACAAAAACGACAGCAACTTGTCTGTTCCCCTTCCCCCAATTCCCCAGCACTGTTCCCATCCCCCCAATTCCCCAATAAAAATCTTTAAAAAAAAAAAAAGTATACCTATTTAATAAAGTTAGTGAGGCTTAAATGAGCGGATATGTAAATGTTGTAACATAGCACCTGACACAAAGTGTTCAATAATTGTTAGCTATTATTGTTAAATCTCTGCTTATTCAAGTCTGTAACCAACATGGAATTTTACATAAGAGCAAAAAGATGAATAACATTGTCGAATTTCACGTTATTTTTGTAATTGGGTCTCTAACCAAAACAAGATTGTTTTTTTCCTCTCTAAAATTAGAAATATCTTGATTTTTAATAAAATAAATCATCTAGTCAGCCTTCTATAACGACTGTGGCCTGCAGGAATCTCTTTTGACCATCAGTAGCACATGTTATTCACATCACTCATGATGCTTATCAAACAACCAGAGGCTACATATTTGGCCTTCTTTTGAACAAGTGCCTCCTTTTCCTTCCCCTATGTTGGTTGTGAGATCTTTAGGGATCTTAGACAACTGGTTTTGTACTTCTTCTTACTGTCTCCAGCACAGGTAGGTACCCAGTGTTGTCTTATGATGAATAAAAAAAAAAAGAAAATGCAGGCACGAGTTATTATATTAAGACCTGGCCTCTCTAGCTACCCAGACTGTATCTGGGCTTTTGACCTCCCCTGAGCACCAGAAAACCCTTGGGGTCACTTAGCACAAGTTAAGCAGAGGCCTCTTGTGTCTGGCTGAGTCCATAAGACAGTTGCTCTTTCAGCCGACTTACCCCAGTCACCCTTGACTCCTGTTGTACTACAAAAAGTCTCAGGACAGTTGATCTCCATGCTACAGGTCATCTTTCCTCCAGGCCTGTTGCCTGACAGCCGAATTCTATAAACACGTCCGTCCGCCTTGGTATGACCAGAGGCAGTAATCTCTCTGAGGGAGTGCCTCGGTATGACCAGAGGCAGATAAGACTCCCTCTGAGGAGTGTCTCAAGGTGTATTGGGACCTGTTGGGACGCTAACAGTTAATCTCCTCTGGGAGGACACAGTAACAAGGTGTCCTGGGGCTATGTGGTGGATATGTGAAGGCATAGCATATGCTGGAACATAATGGATATATAGATAAGGCTTTGAGGCACAGACCTCAAACGGATGTTAATCTGATCAACAGCAGTTTTACTTCTCAATAAAAACCAAGCGTCGACCCGATTCGGTGGCTCAGTCTATCTCTGAGGGCTGAGTCCCTTGGTCTCGCTCTTAAATCTTACTTCTGTCTCTTGTTCTTATTCAAATCTGTGCCGCCCCTCTCGTGTCCCATTTGCCCTTGCCACGCTGGACGTGACACAGGCCGGCCAGCCAGCTCTGCCTCATGATGCTTCCAATGGCACCACTTGCACCAGGCACGAGCTTGTCCAAAAAACCTTTATCGGCTAAAATCCATACTTCCCCAAAGACTGAACCACTTCTCCCATCTTGCTCCCACTTCTCCCTGCATGAACTCTCTTCTCCAGCTGCAATGGCCTATTTATTGTATCTCCCTCTCACCTGCCCGTGGTAGGCCTGCATCCTGGCCTTGCTGAGATGCGCCCTATGATCCCTGTCCTTCTACCTACAGGTAAGGACTGTGGTAAAACCTCGCTTCCTCCATGAAGAATTCTTCCACTGTACTTCATAAAGATCTTCCCCCTCTTAATTTGCTATAGTTTCCCTTTCATACTTCTTATATGCTGCCTTTTTCGGCAGTTGTATTTTTATCTGCAGGTATATTATTTCCCTGAACTATAATATTTGAGTGCTTGTCCTGTGCCATGCACCTTATAAATGCCTAATTTATAATTTATAAGTGCCTAAAATTAATTGGTGATTTTCACAACAAACCTATGAGGCAGATCCTGTTAGTAGCCCTACATTAGAGAACTAGGACAGAGATGGGTGAAATAAGTCAGCTTGAGGTTAATAAGTGGTGAGGCAGGTAGGTCTAATGCCTATATACTTAACTACTGTGCTATGCCCTGCACACAATAGTCACTCGATAAATATTTGCTCATCAATTAATTGTTGATTTTCCCACCCCTCCTCTGACCCAGTCCTATCTACACTACCTTCTCAAAGGGAGCCTAGCTTGGGAAAATGATCAAATGTCTTCATTGTGTTGACTTTCTTGGGAGAAAAGAGTTCCCAAAATAGTTGAAACTATGTTGTTTTGATTCCGTATTTCAGCACTATGGTTTTTTATTCCACTCTGAAATTCTTTGTTGCCAGAAGCCCCAGATATATAGCCTGTTGCACAGTTGTTATTTTTGATATCAGAAAGTTGGGGATGTTTCTATTTGAAACATTGTCTATTTACATTCCTCAGCCCAAAATAGTCTGAAGTGTCAGTATTATGTCTTCGTGTTTCTAATAGAATTGTATGATGTTACATCAATAGTCACAAGTCACCATGAGGTATTTTTGCCCTCTCCAGCTTTCGGGAAAGTGTATTATGATAGTGAGTAAGGTCATATTTATGAAGTGATTCCAGTATATCTTTGCCCAATATGAGAAGGAAGATAGAGTGTCTATGGAATGAAGTTGCTGGAAATGCACAGGAATAAGCTGCCCTCATTAGAAATAGTTCTCACAACTCCCTTATGACACAGTGTCACGGATCAGCCACTCCTTCTTGTTTTCTCCTGGCTCCCCAAAAGAAAACCGTGTCTCCAAGGGTGTTCCTGTGGGTCTGCAAGACCCAGGAAACAGCTTCTTCCTTTTCTCCTTACATTATTTCTGTGATAAAGCTTAGTTACAGTAAATAATATCAAGGACAATCTGCAGGAGAAGCCATATCAATTCATCTTGACGATGTGTGAAGGGGGTGGAGGGAGGTTTGCTGCCAATCCCTGTCACATCACAACTCTACTTGCCTGCTACCTGTATGCTCGTGACCTTACCAAAAAAGGCAAGAAAAATGCAGAGGGTGGCTTGTTTGTTTGTGTGAGTGTTTTCAAGCAAACATATCAGAATTTATACATTGATATCAATGCGTTCTTAAAAGGAGTCACATTGGGAAGTTGAGCACTCAATCCCCCAATCCTCTCATTGCTTACATATTGGTTACTTCCTTTTCGGAGCTGTATTCAGGCTAGAATGTCATAATTTATCTCACACACACTGGGGCGCTTTGAGAATGACAGTGGGTACTATTAATAATTAAGTTAGGATAACTGGCCAAAACCCAGTCTTGGGCAACTAGGGTAGGTGATCACTTTGTTCTAGAGTCACAACGGAAAATCAATTTTAGTCATTGTTTGACCAACATGTTCTTACTCAGCTTTCTTTCTTTTTTTAAAACAAGACTTGAATTGTGATGATCTTTGGTTTTCTACAGAAAATACGCCTTTTCTGAAAAAATGAAGACTTCTCTTCTGTGATGATAGTCAAAAGAAATGTGTTTTTTTGGTTTTAATGAAATTCTAACAGTATTTATATCAACAGCAGCATCTTTGTAATATGTCAGCTCCGAATGGGAAAGTCCTGGGCTGCACATGCGTATTATAAATCATACATACTTGCACTTGGTGCTTGAGAACCCCCAGCCTTATTTTGGGCCAGCGGACAGGACCGTCTCTTTGCCTTGTTCCTTGCCAACTCTTCTCCGTGAAGTGATGGTTCTGATTTCCCTTATCTCAGAGACAGGTTTTTTTTGTGTTTTGTTTTGTTTTGTTTTGTTTTGTTTTGTTTTGTTTTGTTTTTAGCACATGTCCTAGACACCTCTGCTACAAACTCCTCCATGGATGTTTGTGGTAATTGCTAGTCTCGCTCTTTGCTATAGCTCAAACCTTAAAGCTTTCACAGTAGGACCTTGTAAGGGAGTAAATACAAGGCCAGGTCTGAAAGGCGAAGGTCAGCTCCTGCATTCATGCGCAACCTGAGTAAAGTTGGACCCCCCTTGGGGTCAGTCTCAGCAAGGACTGTATCCAAAATAAAGACAAATCTGACTCCAAAATAACCTGAAAGCAAAGAAGAGAAAATTCCACTGTAGTTGCACTGCCCAGAGAACGCTCACAAAAGAGCACCCTGAGATGTGTATACAAATGTCGCTTACAACATTGTTCATTTTAGTAATTGTGATAGACAAAATAATGACATCCCCCTCACCCCAAAGATATCCACATCCCAGTCTTCTGTGAATATGTTAGGTTACCTGGTAAAGGGGAAATATACTTACAGGTAGAATTAAGGTTACTAATTGGCTCCCCTTAAGATAGAAAGACCATCCTCAATTATCTGGGAAGGCCCAGTGTAATCACGAGCGTCCTTAAAAGTGAACAAGGGAAGCAAAAGAGGAGAGTCAGAGAGAAAAAAGATGTGCCAATGGATGCAGAGTCAGAGAGATGCTATGCTGTTGGCTTCAAAGATGGAGAAGGGAGACCCAGGCCAAGGAATGAGAACAGCCTCTAAAAGCTGGAAAAGATAAGGAAATGAATTCTTTCCTAGAGTCTCCAGAAAGGAATGCATCCCTGCCAATATCTCAATTTTAGCCCAGTGAGACCTGTGTCAGACTTTGGAACTACAAGGCTGTAAGATAATAAGGTTGTGCTGTTTTAAGCCACTAAGGTTGTGGTAATTTTGTTAGGGCAGCAATAGAAAACTACTAGTAAAATAGCCCAAAGAGGAATACATGATATGCACAGTATTCATTGAAAAAATGTGGTTTAGCAATTAAAAACAAATGAGCTAAGACAGAAAGTAAAATAGGGGATACCAGAGACTAGGGAAAGTGGGTAACAGGGAGTTATTGTTTAATGGGTACAGAGTTTCTGTTTGAGATGATGAAAAAGTTCTGCAAATAGAAAGTGGTGATGGTTACACAACATAGTGAATATACTTAATTCTACCAAATTGTACACTTAAAGTGGTAAAATGTGTTATGTCTATTTTACTGCAATAAAAAAAAATGAGTGAAAAAATGATTGAGCTAGATCTGTATTTCTGAATAGGAATGGGTTTTTTAATTATGTTTTAGAATATTATTTATAGTGAGTATCGTATAACAATTACATAAGTGAAAAAAAACACAGAACAGCACTTTATATTATTTAGAGATACACATGTGGTGGACTGACACAAATCACGATAGTAGTTGCCTGTAGGGGGAGGGGAGGGAAATGGGACCAGGGAAGACATAGAGGTCTTCAAGTTTATCAGCAATCCTTTAGCAAAAAAAAAAAAAAAAAAAAAAAAAAAAAAAAAAAAAAAAAACATGCAATATTATAATATTACTAACACNAGGAAAACATGCAATATTATAATATTACTAACACTTATGAATTGTAGGTGGTAAGTCCATAAATATTGGCAACATTATCCTTTGCAGCTTTCTACCATTTTCTCCAAATAAAAAAAAAAATGGAGGTTTTACTAAAGGTCTCTTGAGGAAGCTGAAAAGTAGGAATGAAACACAAATCACAGTCATGACTTCCTAAGATTCTCCTGACATACCTCTCTCCCTGTGTCCCACTGGCTCCGCTCCTCTCCTCCATTTCCCTTCCTCTCTGTCCTGCTGCCCTTTATTATGCCAGCTCTCTCCTTCCCACATGAAAAAGCAGTCTGCTCTACTTTCAGTCTCTGCCTTCAGTCATTCTGGGGGCAAACCTGGGAAGATGTGAGCGAACATCAGAGTAAATGGGGACCTGGTAACTAGCTAAGCAAGCAAACGGTCCTCCTTCCTTAGACAGAGCTTCTCAGATGTGAACGCACTTTGCAGGCACGTGGGGGTCTTGTCAAATTGCACATTCTGATTCAGTAGGTTTGGTGGGGCCTGGGATTCTGTGTGTCTCCTGAGCTCCTTGTTGATGCTGCTGCTCCACAGGCCACGCTGGGAGGAGAGAGGACTTGGAAACTGAGTGGATGTGTTTGGAAAGGAGTGAAAGAGAAAAGGGCTAGCAGAAGCCTGAAAGTACAATTTAGTATTTTGTCTCCTGTATTCCTGGTCATACACAGAGTCTGACAGCAAGTGATTCCAGCAAATACCCATTATAGTCTCTCAATCTCTGATTTTTATCACTTCCTTGAGACTTACTTTCTATACTTGCAAATTAAATCCAAATATAGTGTTAGGCTTGGTATCAAAAGGAGGCAGGTGTTATCAGCAGAAGAACATTTACAGTAATAAACTCAGGTTGTCAGAAGGGTAGGTATTGAATTCTGCTATTTATGACCCTGCTTCTAAAAACAAAAGCATTGAAAAGGTAAAAAGTATTGCATTTAATAGTATTTTCATTAGTATTCTTGTAACAATGAACTGCTATTCATTTATAGACCTTTAAAATAATGTTTGCCTCATCACTATAGAATGTTTCATTTCTAATGACCTTAGTGCCTAGGACAAAGCCAGGCACAGAGACGACTTACCAAGTGATGTAGGAATCCCCAGTAAACTTAACTCACTTCCCAGACTCCTCGTTTCTAACCAACTGAGCTGCTGTGACCTGGAGCTCTTGGCCATTTTTGTCTAAAGGATGAAATTTGTAGGGTGACAGATTCCACCTCACCATAGGGAGGAGCTCAGAAACAATTACCTCTGTTTCATGTACACATGAACCTAAATATAGAAACAATCTTATATAGCACTTATGATATACTGGGCACTCTTTTAACTGCTTTTAAAATATTTCATCCTCATAATAATCCTAGGATGTAGGCAATAATATTATTTCCAATTTATAGATGAAAAAAACTAAGACATGAGGTTAAGATACCTGCTCAGAGTCACATAGCTAGCTAGTGTTAGGCAGTACATGTCTAAAGTCCATATTCTTACCCACCACAGTTGAATAGACTGTATTTTAGTTTGGGCTCCCTTGAAATTAGAGTCTGAGACAAGGGCTTGAAAGCAAGCCATTTACTTAGGAGATGATCCCAGGTAATAGAAAAGAGTGAAGGGGATGAAGGAAGTGAGACAGGGGAGGAAGGGGAGCCAATATACATGATTATTATCCAGAGACTTCTGAGAGTCTTGCAGAGAGCCTCCCAGAATCATTCACCTGAGGGAGGGGAGGGTGCAATGCTGAACCAGGGCCCAGCGCTCATCGATTGAGGGTTGTTCCCAAAGCTGAAGCACCACCCTACTTCTCGGCTGCACTTGCATGGTAGTGGCCTGGGAGAAGGTCATGAGCAGATGTCGAAATATGTAGGGCACCCAATAGAGGTGAGACACCATCAGATCAAGGTGAGCCTGGTCTGGGCTGTGGTTAAAATCAGAGGTGGGCGAGGTGATGTGACAGGGCTCCAGCAAAGTCTACTACAGGCTGCCTCTAGAAGCAGTTGAATTCAAAGGGGAAAGACTGTTAGTGGCAAATGCTGCAGAAAAGATTTGAGCATGTAGGTTAGATAATCCTTTCACATATGAAATTCTATAAATCTCTAAGGAAAAGTTCATAGGGTCCACCACACTTAGACAACTAATAAATATGTTATGTCGCTAACATTATCACTATCAAGAATAATGAGAAGTATAATTTAAGGAAATACTGTCAATAGCACCCAACTCCTTTTCATCCAAGCTAGGAACTATTTAGCCATGGCCCCAAGATAATACTACTTACAATGGAGAAATAAATCCTTTTGAAATATGTATTGATGTATTCTGGCCTTGGCGAGTCAGATGGGAAAAACTGCCTGAACACTCTCCACCAGAGGTCATCATGATGACTAAGAAATGAGATTCCCAAACTTCTATTAATAATTTCCAGGTCAGTAATACATATTCACACAGGAATGTGCATATATGTTCTCTTGCTAAATAAAAGCTATCAGTTAACAATGGGCTTTTTGAAAACCTGAACTTGACTTCCTGTGCGCAATGAAATGCCATCCCCCTACAGATCTTGCTGAATTCCTGAGTTAGTACCAGTCGGACACTTGGTGAAGACTCAGTTTTATCCACTGACTCACAGTTGTGGTCAAGGCTGAAGAAATTCTGAGTTTGCCGCCTCCAGGCCACTGGCCACTTCTAAGTTTGGAGGTTTCATTTGGTACATTCAGGGAGCTTTCTGAGGCCTCACATGTTAGGATTGTGGGGAGTGGGATTCGGCTTGGGTCACATCAAAGTGTGGCTCACTCAGCCCAGCCTAGTCAGCTGGTCAGAAATTGGCACTGTTGGTTAAAGCATGAAGCAGAGGTCATCTTTGTTGGTTTGACCTCTCAGTGGACCTGTTATCTTGGTGCAATTCCATGGCCACAGAGTGTAGCCTCATTCTAAGCAGTGGTCTCCTACATGCCTCCTTCCTGGCTCAGAGAGGGAACAAAAGAGAGCCTGTGGATGAGTCTATGTACATTCTTTATTTCTACTGGGGGGGGGGGCCTCAAAACCTTTGGCTGTTTTCCCAAGTGTCCAAACTAACAATTGGGAAGCATGTGAAGGTTAAGTCAACACTGACAGTGAGTGTTATAGTGAAATAAGGGCAGTGCCATTTTCTCTGCATTGCTTTTCTCTCTAAGTGGAGATCACCAATACTCACTTTCCCTTTGTTGTATTTTTAATCCCTGGTGAATTTTCCCTTCAGTGATTTGATGATTACATTGTCTCCCTGCTGCTGACTGTCAACACACCCTTCCTTTTCAAGAAATGGAAAAGGGGAATGTAATTATACTTCAATAGGGACATGCATACAGAATATAGAAGAATTATAGTCTCTAGGGGCAGAAAATTGTGTTGAGGGTCCTACTCTGATATGCAGGAATCTTGCTTTCTATGAGAAGAGTCCCTGAGAAGAAAAAAGATAATTCTAGATGGCCACGTGAGTCAGTCAGAATAAAGGGCTGTGATTGGGAGAGCTCTTGCCATTGCAAAGAACAGAAAAGCCATTCGAATCAGCTTCAGCAATAATGGAAATGTCTTTTTCACATCACTGAGAGATTCATAGACTCAAGCCGCTTTGCGCCCAAGGATTCAAATGAGTTCAACAGGGTTCTTTTTCTCCACCTCTTATCTCTGCTCACTTCTCAGTGGCTTCATTTTTCAGATGGGCCCTTTCTTCCTAGAAGTAAGATGGCTGTTGGAAGCTCCCAGCTCAAATGTCTCAAAATATGCTTGCAGTGTCAGAGAAAGAGAGAGGCAGAGTCTTTCCTGAGAGCTCTGGGAAGTCTCAGGAAGCCCTCTTATTGAACTGGTATGTTAGTCGGCATAGGCTGGTTATGCTGTGGTAACCACTGATCTCAAATCCAAAGCTCAACATCCTCCTAGTTTGTGTCTTGTTCACATTACATGTCCAATGTGTGTCACGGGCACCCAGGATGATAGACACTCTACCATTTTGAGGCTGCACCATCTGGAACTTAAGATTTCCTTTTTTGCTGCAGGATGACTAGAGAATTAGTCATGGAATTTTCACTGTTTCAGCCCGGAAGTGATCAATATCATTTCCTCTTCCTTTCATGGGCAAGAACTAGCCCCATGGCCCTGCCTAACTGTAAGGTGACTTAGAGAAAGGACTTAGAATGTTTGAGGAGCATCACTGTCCCTACCACTCCTGTCTTGGGTCATAGGACCATCTTTAGGTTGGACTGTAACCAGAAGATTAAATGCTTCCATTGCTAAGTCTAGGCCATATACCATCCCAGGCACCAGTGAAAAAGCCTCAATGCAAACCTCTTCAGAGATCCAGCAGCCCCAAAACTAGGTCAAGGGCTGACACTGCCTGGTCTTAGCAATCAGATGTCTAAAGCCTCAGGAAGCATAACTCAGCCATATTTCCCCAAAGAGAAATTTCTATCCAAGGTGGAGTTTGGTGAACTGGTCACAGGGTGATGACTGAGAACACAGAGCTTGTGTCAGCTAAAAGGGTGAGAACATTGAGATCCCTGAAAGTTGGTTCAGATCACATGCCTGGGAAGGCTGCCAAGGGAGGCTGATCACAAACATTTACCAATGGCCAGGAGGAGGCAGTTCAGTGGGTGAGGCTGCTATAAGTCCAGCACCTGACCAGGCCTACTTTTAACAA
>NW_017731839.1:635142-644714 GCF_001890085.2 Hipposideros armiger | reverse complement strand
TCTAAAGAAACACTTCTGCTCTGTTAAGTACCAGGCTAGGAGGTTGGTGTTTTAGGAATATTTTGCAAAAAGGTAAACATTTTAGAAGACCTGATATCATTAAAAACCATCCTTAATTGTCTGCTCTTAGTTTTTTCAGTCAGCAGGAGCCTACCTTGGAAGAGGTAGGTCTGTAAGTAGGAATGGTCAGGGGAGGGCAAAGAAGTGTGAGTGTGGAAGTGGGGACATTTCCCCAAACTATTGCTAGTGGCACTTTCAGCTAAAAAATCTTCCAAGGCTTTTGCTCCCAACAGTGAACTCAGCTCTGGGAACTGGTGTACGGGTTCGGCCCTATATGGCACTTGAAGTGTGTAACCCTTCTGACAGTGAGTCCTCACCTACTTGGCCAAACAGCCAAGCTTCCCCAAAACATTGGTCTATACCTGTCTTTGAAGAACCCTATACCCACCACTCATACTCCTCAATGCATGTGACTTAGACTGAAAAGGTAAGGGCCTATGACAACCAGGTCAGGTTATGCCCTCAGATTCGCCATCCTACAGGGCATAGTCCATCATGCCACCCAATTGATGGGTCCAAACCAGCTACTTCCTCAGATCTAGAATGTCCTTGAGGAAGAGCTTGCAAGGAGATTTCTCTCTGCCTGGCAGTGACTGGCTGCCTGAATAGAGCGAAAGATAACTCCTGGCAACTGTGAAGGCTGATGAGTCACCAGAGAGGTTGCCAACCTATTCTTACACCCTGAGAACAGCAGTGGTTACTGATTTGCATCAGCACTCCTCTATTTTGGGCCGGTCTTTCTTGGAGCTGGGGTTTCCTGTAGTGTGTGTGGAGTGCTCAGCCTCTCTCGAGGTTCCATTCTCTCAAAATGGATAACTTAGGTCTGTCGAGTCGCCTTGTCAGCTACTCATAATGTCAGCTACTCACCACCAAGGTGTACTTAATCACTTTTGTATTCGAGTTGCTCAAATTCTCAACAAATGAGATAATATAATTAAATTCTGGCAGTTTGGCTTCATGCCTGGGTGTGATAGAGTCTTCATCAGTGGAAGTTCTAGTTCCCTTCCCCTTTATGGAGATCATGAGGTTGGAAAAGCCTAGAGACACATGTAGTTCTGTTCTCCCATCTATTCATGGGGGCAGGCTGTTATAAAATGGTGTGCTAGGCTATGATTAGTGAAGCTCTTGCTTTTCAAGGTGTGGTCCAGAGGATAGCAGCATCTGTTAGAAATGCAGAATCATCAGCCCCACTCCTGACCTATTGAATCTAAACCTGCATTTTAACAGGACCCTGCGATATAAATGAATGTTAACATTTGGGAAGCAACAATCTAAACCACTGTACAGAGGCTTGGGTGAGCCTGACCACACAGCTCCAAAAGAAGTAACTCCGGGTTAGATGAGCTGGAGTTCTACTCAGTAAACTGCTCAACACTGTCCCACTGTGTCCCACACTGTGGGCAAAAAGGGCAACCCTCCCTTCATTCCTCAGGGCCCTCGAACAAATCATCTGATGCTGTGCCACTTGAGTGACAGCCTTTGCATTTCTGTGGAATAAAATAATGACTGTCCAGCCAGAGCCTGCCATGCACCTCAGACACCTGATGAGCTCTGGGCTGCACTAACTCAGTGGACAGAGCTTGAACTCACCAAGCCGTTAGACGCCTAGACGCCATGTCATCATTTTCATGACACACCTATGGAAACCACACAGCTGTCGGAAGCAGTGTCAACTCAGTTCAGAAAATCTAAATGAGGGCCCAAGAAAAGAAAAATGAGGAGCAGGGACTGGGAAGAAGTTAAAGAAAAAAAAGGGTCAAAGTGTTGGTAGGCAAGATTGCCTGTTTTAAAGTAAGGATTTAATTCCCTTTTACATTGCAACTTGCTTTCATTTGCAGGCTGTTTCTCCCATTTTCTCAATGGTTTTCCTAATTATCATTTAGCTCATAAGATGCTCACTCACCCATGCGCAGAAGCTCCGCAGCATTGTGTGGGGGAGGACACAGGCCCTGATGCTGATGTCATCAAGCTCTCTTCAGGCAAGCTAGGGAGAAAGGGACCTGCTATTGTTCAGATACGCTAAGATTTCCCAATTTCTTCTAACTGCCTACCTCACAGGAAGTCCAAGAATAGTGCTTGTGTATTTTGAAGCACTCAGCCCACAGAAGAGAAAGGCGAAATATTAAGAAACGTTAACAATGTCAGTGTAATAAGAGTGGGTTTGTGTTCTTCCTGGTAACCCATCTATTGCCACGAGCAGCAATCTGAGACTGAGTGGATTGTGGCGCTCAATCACAGGTGAGTCTTGGGCTTCTAGCACATATCATACACTACAGCTCACACTGACAAACAACAGCTTTGAAAGGGATGAGCAGACATGCCCTGATTCATCCTCATGACTGACATCTATGAAAAGACAAAGGGGGGAAATGTTATTTTCCTGGTGACTAGACTGGTATAAGATTTACTGAATGACTGCCTTCTCTATCATAATTATCATGACCATCATTGCTGCCATGGACAACACATGTGTTTTGAGGGCTGGCTGTACCTATAGAATTCACATCCTCAAGGACTTCATATTATGGAGATCTGAATTAAAATCTTTCCTTTATTACTAGACTAGATTGGGCAAAATCCTCAAGAAAAGGGTAGCAAAATCTACTCTGGTAACACAATTCTTTTTTTTTTTAAGATTTTTATTGGGGAATTGGGGGCATGGGAACAGTGCTGGGGAATTGGGGGAAGGAGAACAGACAAGTTGNTCTGCCATGTGGGAAAAGGGGAATGGTGTGTAGTAGGCAGAATAACAATCCCCCAAAGGTGTCCACAACTTAATCCCCAGGAATACGTTAGGGTATGTTGCAAAGGGAAAATGAGGTTGACCATGAGATGGGGACATTATCCTGGACTATCCAGCTGGCCCAATATAATCATAAGAGTCTTTATAAGTAAAAAAGAGGTAGAAGAGAGAGAACCAGAGAAATAGCAGCATGAAAAGGACTGGACCAGACTTTGCTGGCTTTGAAGATGGAGGTTAGAGACCATGAGCCAAGGAATACGGGTGACCTCTAGAAGCTTTAAAAAGCAAGGAAACAAATTCTTTCCTAGCACCTCTAGAAGGAAGGCAGCTTCGCCAAACCTTGGATTTATCCCAGTGAGACTTCTGATCTCTAGAACTGTTAAATAATAAATTTGTGTTGTTTTAAGCCACTATGTTTGCTTTAATTTGTCATAGCAGCAATAAAAAAAAACTATCACACTATGGCTCAGGCTTTTAGAAACCCCTGCCCCATCCCAGAAAGTGCACAGGATAGAACAATTTAGATATGACTGAGAACCTCAGGAGCAGGACAGAGCTGGGGACACCACCTAGGCTGATCTCAGAAAATGAAAGGGGCCAGACGCTGACAAGGAGGGCAGAAGCTATGGTTCCTATGATGGAAAAGTGGACAACATCCAAAGGGAACAAGGTTTTCCTTGGCTTCCTGAGTCCTTCCCATGGTCAAGGCAGTCCAGAGCTTGGCCATCATTTGAGTGCCATTTTTATTCATGATATTGACATTGAATTAGAACTTACTAAATTCAAACACAAACATACACAACTGGATATTTTCCCATCAGCATGAGGAGGGTAAAACACTGTAAGAATTCAAATTTCACAAGCCAAAAAACTAGGGTCAAACTCACAGACTGAGTAGCAAATGATCCAAGTAGAGAGTCATGGACACAGCCTGGCCTTTAGAAAGGTGGCTCTGCTAATAATCCTCACGTAAGTTGGCCTTCATAATGTGCTCTGTATCATTGTTGAATAGAAGAAGACAATGATGAAAACAATATGCCCTCATGATTAGCTGGCGAGGTTCCACACCTACCCATGCGCATGCAGTCACAGACAGAGACAGTTAAAACTTCAATTACCTTGTCTGCCAAGAAGAAATGAACAGTAGCAGGAAAGATTTTCCTCCTTCGAAATAAATGAATTTCCCCCTCCCACATCTGAGAACTGACCCCAGGATCAGGTAGACTACAAATAGGGCCAGAGGAAGAAGGCTAACAGTTGACCATGGGACTCAGGGTTCATTGTTGCTCTGAGGAAAATTGCATGTGAGTGTTGTGATCATTTCATAGAGACTCGGCAGTCTTCGTGCTGTGAGCCAATGGTCCCAGTCTTGTTCTTAGGAAAAGCACATGGTCACATTAAGCTTGAACTTTAGTGCTTGTCTATCTATTAGTTATCAGCATCTAAGTCATCCAGAGCAGACAACCACTACAACATTTGGATCACATTAGCATCCTTCATGGCAATTACCCTTACACAGCAAAGGGCAGGAATCAACTTACAGAGGTCGAAGTATTTTCATTGGCCCCACCAGGAACAGCTCTTCTTCAGGACAGCTGAGGCCAAGAACTGCCGAGATGCTTGGTCACTAATGCCAAGTACACA
The DNA here is from genome assembly GCF_001890085.2 of Hipposideros armiger. Taxonomy (NCBI): domain Eukaryota; kingdom Metazoa; phylum Chordata; class Mammalia; order Chiroptera; family Hipposideridae; genus Hipposideros; species Hipposideros armiger. Next base: position 640,267 of record NW_017731839.1, on the reverse strand, counting down.
CTATGCCTGATTTATGGGCATGAGAAGGCTTCATGACTCCAGGCCTTTTGTTACCAGATTTTGCCAAGAAGATATTTGCGAACCTAATGCATGTGGTAGAGGAAGCTCACGTCCATTGAGCATCTATTTGCCAGGTGCTCATCTATTGTCTAATTTAATCACCACAGCAACACTATGAAGTGAATACTGTTATTCTCAATTCAGGACTTGGGAAACTTCAACCCAATAAGGTTTAGTAACATGTCCGAGTTGCACAAAAAGCAAGTAGCAGTGCCCACGCCTTCTCATGAACTCCTTGGGCCATTCTATTTGTTAGGTACTGAGTTCTCCTTTTAAAAATTACCACTCCTCTTGCTGATTTTCTGTATGATCCAAACAAACTTTCTTTCCATCTCTGGGATACAATTTTCTTTTTTTTTTTTAAGATTTTTATTGGGGAATTGGGGGGATGGGAACAGTGCTGGGGGATTGGGGGAAGGGGAACAGACAAGTTGTGGAGGGCAGTGTCACTGGCCCTCATATGTGGGATCCGAACTTGGGCCCTCTGGCATCCCAAGCCAGTTCTTAACCATCGTGCCACTTGGCCGGTCCACAATTTTCTAAAAATTGAATGTGAGAGAAGATAAGAGCATGGATTTCCATTGGGCACTTTGAAGACGAACGACGTAAATTCTAGTATAGTCAGGTAGCATGAACTCTGAATTGAGTTTCAGATGACTGGTGTGTGAGTCTCAAATTTTCTCTTTATAAATTTTGAGGGTAAACCATTTAATCTGGCTAATCTTTAACATAACCATTTGTAAAATGAAGAACATAATACCTACCTTACATCACATGATTGTCATGAGGATTGAATGGAAAAATAGATGCAAAATTTCTATTTACTTGTAAAGTGTTTTGAGCTCACAGAAGCAAGAATATGTCTATTTAAACTCTGTATTGTTATTTTCGAAATCATAATGACCAGAAATCTATACCTTTCATACAATTAGGTTCATCTTCAAACACTCCATTAACTTTGGAAATAAGTTCTAGAGTAGTTATAATAATATTAGCTACCATTTATTGAGAGCCTCTCCTGCATACATTATTTCTAATCCTCACAACTCACCCTTTCAAGCATATATTATTGTTCATAATTAAAACTTGAGAAACGAAGACCTAGAGATTAAATAACTTGCTCAAGTAAGAGGCAGAAGCAGGATGGGAATCCAGGTATGTCTAACCCAAACTCTATGTTCTGTGTGTTGGATTTTGTGTAGGAAAAAAATACCAAGATATTATTAATTTATAATATTATTTATTTATAAATTCACTAGTTTATATAGAACAAATATATAACTTGTGGATTTGTCTTATAGAGTTCTTACCAATTCCTAATTGCTGTTGAATTTTCTGCTGATGCTTCATTTTTGTTCTCTCCTTTTTTTTTTTTTTTACTTGGATATAGAGACAAATGTTATGTACAGGATAAAGCAGTCAGATCCTGCCAAAACCAACATATCCAGGATATGAGGTGGTCCAAGCTTGTGTCGCCACTAACCCTTGCCCCGGTCGGCCCTGCTAAGAAGGGGCTGCCTGTGTTCCTGAAGGTCAGATGGGTGTGCAGGGCAAAGGGCGGATTTCATGGCAGATGGGCAGGCTCATCCAGCCCTGCATGTAAATGTTCCAGCTTCCCTCCAACCCCCAGACTTCCTACTTAGCTTTTATTTTAGTCCTTTGAACAAATGTCCAGAGAACAGAAAGATTCCAGCTAGAGGACAGGATGGAAATGCAATGTTGGTAAAAGATGGAATGTCTTTAGGTAGAAAGAAGTCCCACTGCGCTGCCTGCCTCCCCAATCCCAGACCTGTTCCATTTAGTTGGAAGAGAGCACAGTACAGTGGTAGGAAAGGGACGATCTGTGGAACCAGGCTGCTTGGATATCCCAACTCAGCCACCTTAGAGGTTAAGAACCTCTCTGGACCTCAGTTTTAGCATCTCTAAGGATAGAGTTATTGTGAGGATTAAGTGACCCATGTGAAGACCCAACACATTGACCAACACATAGAAGACACTTAATAAATCTGCTGGGTAGGGGAGAAGGTGAGTACATTCTCACTTAAACTGAACAAGGCCAGGTATGTCCCAGGCCATACACTGTGACTCTTGGATGAGCCAGAAAAGTTGTTCCCTTAGAATGGTCCTGGTGTCACCCAGAAATGCCTTTCTAGATTGCCTGCTGAGGTATGGCCAGACTGGGCATGCCTCCGATTTGAGGTTCCCTTGAGAATGGTACCCATTGCCCTGCCTGCAGTCTCTGTTTAATACAATGTTTTCTCAAACTGTGGGATGAAGGCCACTTGAGTCACACCCATCTGGAGTGCCTTTCCAAATGCACATGCCTGGGCTCCACTCAGATCTATAGATCTAGCACCTCTTGGGTGGGGTGGAGTGAGAATCTGCATTTTTGGTCCTCTCTTGTCCAAAGCCTGATAGAATTAACCAAGCTGAGGCTGGGCAAGAAGGGCGAAGGGGTGAGACTCCAGGGAGGTGGTGTAGCTGAACTTTCCTCTGAGAGCTTCTCCAACTCCAAGCTTGGTGAACAAACCGCTTGCTGCCACTGAATTCCCAAGGGAAGACTATAGTCCATGCTCTGCAAGTGTTTTCCCCCACCAAAGAGAATCTTGGAGGGTAGTTTCTTATAGAAAGGGTTTCCCAGGCTTTTCCTTAATGTTCCTGGGTTATTCTAAAAATCATAATCAAACACTATATAGGAAGCTCTGCTAGGACCTAGAACAATAAGGAAGAATAAAACGCAATTCATATCTGGAATGCTTATGGACAGGTGAACAATGGGCAAGAGAAGGCAGTCCTTGATAAATAATTTAGTAGGCCATAGACTGTAAAAAAAATGTAACTGGTGAAAATGGCTCCAATACAAGGTATAGTATAGTATAGTCTGTCATGTCTAACTCACCCCTTGCACACCAGAAACTCTGCTTTTTTATCCTTTAAGCAAGGGAAGGGAGTATGGCTAAGTCAAATGAAGTCTTTGGGGGACCAGGGGTACATTTTTTCTTTTTTTGGCAGAGGGAGGCTATGTTGTCAAAGGTCATGTACTTTGCCCTAGAAAACTCTGTGCCCCTTGGAGAGAGGGGCCGTGGATGGAGGAGGAAGAGCAAGGGGACAGCTCTCAGCCTACCAGATGCATGCACTCTGGATTCTTCTAGGACGAGATTCTGGGAAGAGGCGTCTCCCTTTCCCCCTGACTCTAGAGGGGCCGAAGTGGCGTTGGGCACTGTGCTGAAAAGACCCTGACCCCTGAACTTAATCCCAAATCAACTTCTAGATACGTATTTAATTTTGAAAAATTATCTTAACCTCTCTAAGATTCATTTTTTCTCATCTAGCAAATGTGGGAGATATTTTTTTTACCTTACAAGTTGGTTTTAACAAATAGCATAATTTATATGAAAGTGCGCTATAAACTCTGTTTGTGTATAGAATACGCAACTGCTATTCCTCATCAGATAATTAAAATTTGAGTGTAACTTGTTATTTCTCACAGCTCCTAACATGATGTTACTCCCATAGTGGATCCTCAGAATGTGTTACCAGCCAACACTGATTCTCTCACATGCTACTCCTTTCAGCAATCTAAAGAAACACTTCTGCTCTGTTAAGTACCAGGCTAGGAGGTTGGTGTTTTAGGAATATTTTGCAAAAAGGTAAACATTTTAGAAGACCTGATATCATTAAAAACCATCCCTAATTGTCTGCTCTTAGTTTTTTCAGTCAGCAGGAGCCTACCTTGGAAGAGGTAGGTCTGTAAGTAGGAATGGTCAGGGGAGGGCAAAGAAGTGTGAGTGTGGAAGTGGGGACATTTCCCCAAACTATTGCTAGTGGCACTTTCAGCTAAAAAATCTTCCAAGGCTTTTGCTCCCAACAGTGAACTCAGCTCTGGGAACTGGTATACGGGTTCGACCCTATATGGCGCTTGAAGTGTGTAACCCTTCTGACAGTGAGTCCTCACCTACTTGGCCAAACAGCCAAGCTTCCCAAAAACATTGGTCTATACCTGTCTTTGAAGAACCCTATACCCACCACTCATACTCCTCAATGCATGTGACTTAGACTGGAAAGGTAAGGGCCTATGACAACCAGGTCAGGTTATGCCCTCAGATTCGCCATCCTACAGGGCATAGTCCATCATGCCACCCAATTGATGGGTCCAAACCAGCTACTTCCTCAGATCTAGAATGTCCTTGAGGAAGAGCTTGCAAGGAGATTTCTCTCTGCCTGGCAGTGACTGGCTGCCTGAATAGAGCGAAAGATAACTCCTGGCAACTGTGAAGGCTGATGAGTCACCAGAGAGGTTGCCAACCTATTCTTACACCCTGAGAACAGCAGTGGTTACTGATTTGCATCAGCACTCCTCTATTTTGGGCCGGTCTTTCTTGGAGCTGGGGTTTCCTGTAGTGTGTGTGGAGTGCTCAGCCTCTCTCGAGGTTCCATTCTCTCAAAATGGATAACTTAGGTCTGTCGAGTCGCCTTGTCAGCTACTCATAATGTCAGCTACTCACCACCAAGGTGTACTTAATCACTTTTGTATTCGAGTTGCTCAAATTCTCAACAAATGAGATAATATAATTAAATTCTGGCAGTTTGGCTTCATGCCTGGGTGTGATAGAGTCTTCATCAGTGGAAGTTCTAGTTCCCTTCCCCTTTATGGAGATCATGAGGTTGGAAAAGCCTAGAGACACATGTAGTTCTGTTCTCCCATCTATTCATGGGGGCAGGCTGTTATAAAATGGTGTGCTAGGCTATGATTAGTGAAGCTCTTGCTTTTCAAGGTGTGGTCCAGAGGATAGCAGCATCTGTTAGAAATGCAGAATCATCAGCCCCACTCCTGACCTATTGAATCTAAACCTGCATTTTAACAGGACCCTGCGATATAAATGAATGTTAACATTTGGGAAGCAACAATCTAAACCACTGTACAGAGGCTTGGGTGAGCCTGACCACACAGCTCCAAAAGAAGTAACTCCGGGTTAGATGAGCTGGAGTTCTACTCAGTAAACTGCTCAACACTGTCCCACTGTGTCCCACACTGTGGGCAAAAAGGGCAACCCTCCCTTCATTC